>NC_081414.1:488546895-488846895 GCF_030272615.1 Cryptomeria japonica
GGCTTGGGACCAGGTATGTAAACTAAAGAGTCATGGCGGTCTGGGCCTGAGGAGAATCTGAACCCTAAATGAAGCTCTTCTGTCCAAACAAGTCTAGAGAATGTTTCATCTTGATACTCAATGGTGTAAAATTTGGTGAAGTAAGTACTCTCTTCAGTCCTCTTCCCTTTCTTATTTTATCAATTTGGATATTAGTATTAATGGCTCCCACATATGGAATTATGCCTCTAAATGTAAAGAAAGTATAGCTGAAGGAGTGATCTGGAAAGTTGGAAATGGGAGGAAAGTTAAATTCTGGGAGGATCCCTGGCTTTTTGATAAACCTTTGATAGAAATCAATGAATGGACCCCATATGCTCCCTCTTATATAAGATCTTTTGGCTCCTTAGTTGTTGAGTACTAGACTGGTAATGAATGGTAGAATATTGAAAGCACCCAGCCAAGCCTCTCTAAGCTCAAGATCCATTTGTCTGCAGTTTGGTTGAACAAAGAGGTTGACTCCTTGATTTGGAAACATGATCCCAAAGGTACCCTTACTATTTCCTCTATGTATTGTGTTATGTCCCCTGATCCTTTAGGTAATCCCTTTTGGTCTAAAGTCTGGATTAGAGGCCTAACCCGCAAGATCAATTTCTTCTTCTAGACCATCCTCCATAATAAAATCTTGACCCTTGACAACCTGAAATGCAGAGGCTTTGCTATCCCTAATAGATGTGCTCTATTCCTTCAGGAAGAAGAGTCTATGGACCACCTTGCCATTCACTGCACCTTCTCAGCCTCAATATGGGAAAGCTTTCTCAATAGTTTTAGTATTTCTTGGGTGTTTCCCAACACCATCACAGATCTATTTTCCTCCTGGAACATAAAATGGACTAATTCTTTTTTGAGATCTTTGTGGTAGCTCACGCTTCCTCACATCCTATGGGGACTATGGAAAGAAAGAAATAATTGAATCTTCAGGGATATTTCCCTCAATTAGGATATTGTGCTCCAGAAAATCCAATGGGCGATTCAGGAAAATATAGAGATCATTGAGGGTCCTTGTTTTCCAAACAATACAGTGGAAGCAAATATTTTAAGGGTGTGGAATATGAAGAGCACCGACAGTCCAAATGTCACTCATAACAAAAGGCTTAAAGTTAAATGGAAAACCCCCCCTCATGGTTGGTTCAAAGTTAATTTTGACGGTGCTATCAAAGGTAACTCAAGTCCTTCAGGTTGTGGAGCTGTTCTAAGAGATGACAAAGGAATGTCTAAGGAAATGGTCATTGTCCCTATTGGAATTCAAACTAATCATAAAGCCGAAGTGATGGCTGCCCTCCAAGGTATCCTCCTAGCTAAAAAATGGAATTGTCCCCTCCTTTGGATTGAAGGGGACTCAAACAATATTATTAACTATCTTAAGGGAGTCTCAAAACCTTCATGGTCGATCAACAACATTATCATCTATGCTAAAGACCTTATTAGCACCTTTAAAAAAAGCTACATATCCCACATTTACTGGGAGGCCAATGGCTCTGCTGACTGGGCTGCCGCTGTAGCGGTTAACAAGGAAGCAACTACCACATGGACGGGAGAACAAGGACTCCCCGAAGATGTTAGGCAAATCATTTGCTATGATCGTTATAGAAGTACTCCCAAGATACTTGATGGACAAGATAATTATGAAAAGAACTAACTTGAGTACTTCGAGTCATTTTGATAATGAGAGACTCATTTATTATACTACCAATGCCATAAGTTCCCATGCTTTCTAGGTGACTTTGATAGTTTTGAAAAGCTCACCGGCTAATCTGCTCTGCAAGTTTCAAAATTTGGTGTTGAACAACGACAATATGAGTGGTAATAGGAGGCGATATGAACCAAGTAGTTGTAAAGAATGGAAACAGAAGGAGGAAGTTTGGGGTATTCTGTAGAAGGGTGGCTTCTCAAAATTCATGGAGAGAATCCATGGTCGTGACGGTATGATCACCAGTTTTTTTTGTAAAAATTGGAAAAAGGGCATGTTGAAAATGGGAAACCAAACTATAGAAATCGATGAAGATTTAATTGCTCAAGCTACGGACCTCACAAGAGAAGGGTGCAACTTCTACAGAGATAGGAAGCTATTGAAAGATACCCGGACACAGAGAAAGAGAAGAAATGACTGGTAAAGTTGAGCAAAACCTACTACCCGCCTAGGGCTTTTGCCAAACCCTAGCGGGAAGTCATCTTTGTTTTAATGTGATACATCACTCTAGATGGTAGGTTCACTAAAGTTTATGGTTATCACTTTGTTCTAGTGAATCACTTTAGGCACAATGATAAGGTTAACTTCCCTTATTTTCTGCTTTGCTCGATGAATGCATCCCTCAAGGCCTACAAAGAGAACCCACGGGGTGATACAGCCATGCACCAAGGCCTTATGGTTCTAATCTATGACCATCTTAAGGCCAACCAAATTGCTCGGATGCAACCCTCTATGGATTATAAGGATGAGGGGTCTGACCCTGCCTTCTCAAAGGAAGAGGAGTCTTAAAGTGACCCTTCGACTAATACTGAGGACAACATGGATGTCTCAAATTATGAAAGTGGGAAGAAGAGGAAATACATCAAAACCAGACCCTCATCCTCTAAGGGCAAAAAGCCTAAAGGTAGACCCCTGATTAGTATTTCTTCAAAAGAGGAGACTTTGGATGACTCTGAGGAGGAATACCCTCAAGGGCAGCTGAAGAAGAAGACTAAAGCTCACACCTAGGAAAGGAAAATGCACAAGAAGAAAGAGGAGACTGTTAAGGAACCAAAAGCCCACAAGCAGGTAAGGGCCCTAGAAGATGATCAGAATCTAGAAAAGGAGACCATGGATGAAGTTCTTAGGGCTATTGACACAACCATCCAGCACACCCCTAAAGAGGAAAAGGCAACCCCTGGAAAAGTTGACCCCCCCTCTAACCCTCCCCCCGAGGGTCTACAAGGTTTCATGGAAACTATGGAGTGGCTCATCAATGGTTACAAGAAAGCTGTGGACGAAAATAAAAAACTCTGTAACAAAATCTTGATCTTGGAAACCATCAATATAAGGGAAGGGAAGACCATGGCCAACTTTATCGAGGACCTGAAAAGTACCATCGCTAAAGATAAAGACATAAGAGATACTTTCAACCCTAGGTTCAAAAAAATTGAGAAGGATTTGCTGGAAAGAAAGAATCTTGCTGACACTAACGACCACACTCTCACGGAAACTGTTAGCAAAATTGGTAAAATTGAGGAGTGCTTGAAGAACATTGCTGAAAAGAGCCTTAACATCCTGAAGATTTCAGCCAACAACACCAACACTCTCATCAGTAAATTGGATGATGAAAATGAAATCCTGGACATTGACCTGGAAACAGAAGGAACAGGGGAAGCTCAAGGCCACAGAACCTGCACTAGAGACAAAAAGAAGGATAAAAAACCTAACAAGGATCTGGAAGACCTTAAAGCTATCAGGGCTTCTTACAATGAGCTGGTGACAAAGGCGGAGGACTTGTTGAAGAAAATTTCAGTGTAGTGTCTTCTCAGTTTCTTTGTTGTTGTTAGTTTTGTTGTCCTTTCTGTTCACTAGCTTTTTGCTAGTCTTTTTGTATGTGGCTCTTAAGCTCTGATCTTTTTGGTGTCTTTTCTTAATATCTTATGTAAAGGTTTTGGGTCTTGAAAACCTACTTTTTTAATTATTCAGAACAAATTTTATCATAGAGAAAATCAGTAAAGATTTAGAAATAATCAGAATACAAACTTACCCACTGATCAATGTTCCAAATGCAATAAAAATGGTCATAACTCAAACAATTGTAGAATAAATGTGAAATGCTATGCTTGTGGTAGATTTGGACATTTATCTAATCAATGCAGAACTCAAACCGGTCAAGGTTATGGAAATGCAATTCAGAGAAATAATGTAACTTGCTATGCATGTAACAACATTGGGCATATTGCAAAATTTTGTAGAAGCAAGAATTCACCGGTGAACAATAAAGGATCCAATAACAAAGGCAAAGAAAAGGTGACTGAAATCAAGCAAGAATTTTCATACAGGGTTCTATAGGATTCTATTGATTATACTCGCAACAAACTTCACATACTAGAACTGATAGCTACACAAAGTTCATTCACACCAGCATCCAGTTTACACCGGCATTGAATCAGACCGGCACCCAGGCCGACATATGATAAAGTTTTGTTTATACGAATTATATTGTAATGTAATTAATTATTTGTAGCCGACATGGTGTATTATAAATACTCATATATGAATGAGATCTTGTAGGTCATTTTGTAGAAGATGGTTTTGTAATTAGGTAATGAATATGAGAGCAAATATCTGTATATGCATTTTGATTTAATAATTTTATGAGCGAATAAGAGTAGAGCAGAGCAAAGAAAGGTTTATGGTAGAGGTATTTGACAGAGTGTAAACCAGTACTGAATCCACCATTGCAGATGCTATTTTGAGCAATACATTTTCATTGGATTTAATCATTAAATTTTGTGGTCAGTGTGACTCCTTTTTGTGATTGAGCAGTGAGCTCTAAGCTGTTGGCCTTCCTGCATGTGCAGGCCCCTATTGTATTAGTAATATTTATTCATATTGTCCAGTGAGTAAATATTGTGGGTCACGAATCCTACCAAGGCTTTTCCCCTACCGAGTTTCCTCACCAAAATATCTTGTGTTATGGTGTGCATTGATGTTGTCTCTCTTATTTCTCTTTACTGCATTATTACTTGTTTACCAGTACATTAATTTGGGTAGTAAAGTTGAAAACAAGTTTAAATATTTTTTTTACCGATTAGGTACTGATTCACCCCCCCCCTCTCAGTGTCTTTGAGATCGATCAAGTATCTAACAATTGGTATCAGAGCCTAGTCCTCTATTTACAGAAGCCTAACAAATTGAGGAAGATTCTAAAACTGGTACCGATGGAAATTTTGAGACAATAATTGGAAGGATCTCTTGAAGATTTTGATGCAGAAAAATTGAAGAATATCAAACTAGATGATGAACTCAGAACTACTTGGGAATTTATGAAAGAACTTCAAGATAACTTGGTTATAGCAAAGAATAAGAGAAAAGAATTACATGTGAAATTGCAAAATCAAGATGATGAAGAAAAAGAAACTCTCAGAGATATTGCAGGGAAATTGAGACAAGAGAACAGTAACACGAAGAATGAGATGCAATATTTAACCATGAGACTATGCCAAGATATTGAAGATAGGAAGAAGAATGAGGAAGATTTGGTGAGAAGACTTAATGGAAGTTCAGATGAATCTCTAAGGCTTAGTTATGAAAATGATATGCTTAAAATTTATTTGATTCACATGCAACATGACAAAGAGGAACTTTGAGACAAGTCAGCACTTTGGAAAGTGAGTTGGTCACTACAAATGAATACAAAGACAAATTCAAGAAACATTCAGATAATCTTGATGATATGCTGAAAAGTCAGAAACCTGATGGAGAAACAGTTGGACTTGGATTTGAACATGGAGAAAGCTCTGAGACTGCAAAAAATCATGATTACATCAAACCGGTAAGGCAACCTTATAAATTTAATGGGAAATATTTTAATTGCAACAAATTTGGTCATAGAGAAAATCAGTGCAGATTTAGAAATAATCAGAATACAAACTTACCCACCGGTCAATGTTCAGAATGCAATAATAATTGTCATAACTCAGACAATTGCAAAATGAATGTGAAATGCTATGTTTGTGGTAGATTTGGACATTTATCTAATCAATGCAAAACTCAAACCGGTCAAGGTTATGGAATGACATTTCAAAGAAATAATGTAACTTGCTATGCATGTAACAAGATTGGGTATATTGGAAAATTTTGTAGAAGCAAGAATATACCGGTGAACAATAAAGGATTCAATAACAAAGGAAAAGAAAAGGTGACTGAAATCAAGCAAGAATTTTCTAAACAATGGGTTAGGAAGAGAGATCAAAGTAGTGATGAATCTATCTTTGCACCGACAAAATAGGGTAGTCCTACACCAGCAGGAGGTACTTCATCTAACTGAGGAATAATCCTTAGGGGTAAGGCAGCAAATTGAAAATCATGCATTTTACCCTCGGTTGATTGTAAGAAGTTATATTTCTTCTTTACCGGTAGACATGTTTAGTTTTCACTTAACTGAAAGCATTTAATGTGGCTGTTGGCGAACTTTTTGGTTATAAAGCGTGGAAATCCCCCATTTTGAATCACAAAGCATTCAAATTTATCAAGAGCGTGAAGTGAGCGAAGGTATTCAAGAGGTGAGGCAGCTAAGACATTTTCAGAGCATTTCAAAGGATTTCACTTGCAGAAAAGGTATTTATTTTAGTATCGTGGCTACTTCATTTTTTGTTCTCGAATTCATTGCAAACCCTACTGTGGTAGAGAATGTTAAGTGTCCTAGACCCATTTTTAAGATCATTCCTGAGATTGCTAAGCAAGATGATTCCATTGGTGCCTTTTCTAAAATTCTGAAGGGAGTTCCTTTTACTGAAGATCTAAGGATATATATTCATTGCAACATAGATAATTTAGGGTCTAATGATTTGGAAAACATATACTAGAATGTTATAACTGATAAACAAGGTTTAATCAAGCGAGATGTCATGCCCAAAATTTAGGGCAAAAATGGAATGAATTTTTTTTTTTAAAACAACTAGTTAATTAACAAAGTTTGCTTTCACGACATGTTTAAACATGTTGGTCATAACAAGGTTCAAACTAACTCTTGATACAACTACGTATCGAAACTTAATTAAAATTCATTTGTGGAAACTAAATGTTTTAATTTATTTCCTCGTCAAATAAAGTTGTTAGTTTGATTTATTAAACTTATTTAAATGGGTAGACGAAGATAAGAATTGATCTCTCATAAAGTCATATTGTCTGAATTTCATTTTAAATTACAAATTAAATTAATGGATTAAAGTGTCAACTTAATTTTCTAAATGACATTATCCGAGGAGGAAAATTATCTTTCCAAAATCCAATTTAGTTTTCGAGAAATTAATTTCCCCTATTTTTTTTTCTATTTAATCAAGGCTTCACAATTAGTCAATTTAATAAAATAATTAGTTGGGATTAAAATCCCCACGTCTATCTATAATGAAAAACCTATCTAATCTTAAATATAGATTGTCCACTACTTTTTAAAGTAAATTTTCATACAAACCCTAATTAGGGATTTTTTTTTAATATATATATTAAATGTCTCTAAACTAAATTAATCTAATATAATATTTTTATTTCATTTACCCTAGTCCTACTCGGGCTAGGGTTTAATCCTTTTTTTTTATTACCATTTATTTTCCATAGGGCCGAAACCCCATGGCGGCGGCCACGAATTTTTTTTTGATGCAGGTTTATTGAGGAGTGACGGGGGGGTTTCCAAGGCGGCGGCTCGGCCATGGCCGCCCACTGTGCACTGCACAGTGTTCGGCCTTGCCGCCCACTGTGCACTGCACAGTGTTCGGCCTTGCCGCCCACTGTGCACTGCACAGTGTTCGGCCTTGCCGCCCACTGCACAGCGCACAGTGTGCGGCACCGCCGCTCACTGTGCTTTGCACAGTGCACGATACCGTCGGTCACTGTGCATTGCACAGTGCGTGGCTTGTCGCCGTTCACTATGCGATGCACAGTGCTCGGCCCCGCATTTTTTGTTTATTTTTTTTTAAATTTTTATTTATTTATTTATATATAATATAAATATATATATATAAATATATATATATATATAAATATATATATATATATATATATATATATTTCTCAAAGCTAATTTTATATGCAAATTTTTTTTATAAAAGACACAAAATAACAAGAAATCTCATAATGTTAAAATAATATATATATATATATATATATATATATATATATATATATATATATATTTGGTAAATAAACTTAGGCTCTCTTTTTCATTTGTTTTATGAATATAGGGTTTAGAAGAAATTTCTATATATTTAACACTCTGATTTTTTTTCCTTTTCTGGATATTATCAAAAGCAAAATTATGATATTGCTGGAGTCTAAGATGAATAAATTTAATAAGATAACAGCAAAGTAATAGTTATAGATTTATATCTTGCAATAAAATAACCATAGAAATCAATAACTTAATAGCAACTAAAAAAATAATCTAAAGTTTAATAAAATCAAATTAAGAAATTAGAAGAGATGAATGCTTTGATTTTATTCTTAAACTTAATTATGAAATTTCATTCTTGCTACTATTATTTTCTAGGATCCAAAAAAAAACTTAGATCTCACAATAGAAAAATAAACTGCAATATTCACCTTTAAAACAACATGCATTCATTCATTAAAATACTAACAATAAATACTACCCATATTTTTTTGCAAGTAGAATGAAGGTAAAATTAATTAAAAAGCTGATTTTCTTTTATATTTCAAAAAAAACTTTTGCATGCAAATCAAAGCAACCCTTTTCTTTTCAAAGTAGAAAATAGAAGCATATCTGGCTTTTTACAACTCTTTCAATATTCTGCAAGATTACAGGGTGTTTCTTTATTTAACTAAAATAACAAATCTCATGTCTATTTTCAAACAAATTACAACTTGCCTCTCATTTTAAATGAATGAGGGTATATTTCTCCTATCAAATGTAGACTAATAACTACATATGAATTTTAAGATTCTTCAACAATAATCTTCTGCATCTTTTTTCCTTTGTTCCTATTCTTTTCTCCTGACATTCCTGCATAATAGTAACATAAATATGACCACGGAGTGCTCACCTCCCAGCCTAGGCTAACTGGTAGCCACCCTCGAGCTCGGAGAACCAAGCCCTAGATGGGTAACAAATAGGCAAACACATAGAAGGCAAAATACATACAGAATTTCAGACACACTCCCAACTTGGCTTCACAACACCACACTTTGGTGATGATCTTTTCAAGGGTGGTAGTGGACCAATACCCTGAGGAGAACTACAAGTATGGAAAAACAAGTAGCCACCTCATGGCACAATAAGTACATCAAGAATCTCAACCCCTTATTCCTTATGCCCCCCAAAGGCATTCTAGCCTTATAACCCTCCTTATGACCCCCATTGCACAAACAGGCCATGCAGCAAGGGTCACACAAAGATCCCTTGTGATCGCTCTCAAATGAGAGTCTCTCACTCGAGGGTTGTCATTGCTACCACCCACAAGATCCTCCTCTCTCCTAAGAGTAAGAGGTCTTGAGAAAACTCCCAAAGCACAACAAAACATAATGCAAAATTTTCAATGAATTTCTAAAACAAGCCATTCAAGAAACTCAGATTTCTTCACCAATCATACACTCAAACACATACAAGAAAAATAACCACTTTAAAGAATAATCAAACCAACCTTAATCTGCCCAATGGTAGTTTGATATTTGAGGAAGAGCTGCCCAATCCACGATTCTTCTTCTTCTACCCTTAGTTAAATTTTCTATTCCAACACTATTCTTTTCTTTTCAAAATTTCTCTTGTCTCCAAAAATGGAGAGTGGGTGATTACCCTCAAATTCTCAAAATCTTGCTTAAGAAGCTCATTCTCTGAGTTCTCACAAGTTCTAAAAAACCAAAAAGGAAAGTAAAGCAGAAAGCAAAAAGACTCTCATTCGAATTGGAAAAATCTCAATTAGATTCAAACTTCTAATTTTCAATTTTCGCACAACTCAAAAAAGCCAATTTTTAAAGCATCAAAAAGATCATTTAAAAGTAGAAACTTGCCTAAAAATACCCCTAACCCCTAGGTATACCTTGTGGGCTTTAGGAAACCCTATTAAACTATCCCTAGGTGTTCATTTAACCCATTTTAAACCCCTCTGAAGTTTATTTTCGGGTCAAACATATGTTGACCACTCCAAAGATTATATTCCCAAAGTATTTATGACAACACATTATATTATTTAAGAAAAACTATAGTTAAACACTTTCTCACCAAGAGACAAAAATAAAACATTTAAATTTAAATCACACATGTGTCAAGTGACACAAATAAAACACTTTTACAAAATAAAACATGAAATTGTCTCTTGTGGTTTTTACACATTAAATTTAAATAACACTTAACACTCATGCAGAATATACTGTTACGAATAAAATACAACACAAACGGGGTGTTGTCTCTCCAAATAGACAACCCCCGGCTTACGAACATACATAAGTCTAGGTTTGGTTCTCCATAATTTTCCATGGTCACATGGTAAATTTCCTGCGCATCTCAATTAACACATTAGTACTTCCAAATATCCATATATAATATAATTCAATAATATAACAATACACATAATCACTTGCATAAAATTTTCATCCGCACAGATTAAATACATCTTTTATCAAGCAAATTCTCATAAGCAATTTCATCCCAATTCACATAAACTTAACCATACATCATAGTTCAATATTCATAGTAAAGTCCTGCAAATTCAATAACGACATCTATCATAGCAATATCATCCTATCTAACAATCATGTAGTGTTCTATCCCATAAAGCATATAAGTAAATCATCAAATCATAGTAATGTTATCCAAATCCTGAAATCATATAAGTTCTAAGTCTCAAAATGCATCAAAATAAAGTATCCATAATAGTCTAAATATAAAATCCACTGAATGTCAGACTGAGTCGAGGTGAGGCCTCACATGAGAGCATAAGATTGTTGAGGATTTAGGATTTGTTGATATCTTGAACATTCTTGAATTTCCAGATGAGATAGTTAGTCTTGTACTTAGCAGGGTTCATGGTGAATTTATGTGGTTAGATTCTATTTTCAAAATTACTAAGGAGGCAATCAAGGTGGTCACTAATTTACCCTCTATCGGTACTAGGCCTGACAAGAAGAAGATCCCAAACAAGGGGGTTATGAACCTAACCGATGGTACATCTGATAGTAGATCCCTTAGGGTTAGTGATATCATTGATGAAAATGTGAAATATGTGAGTATGATGATTGGTTACAGAGTTGCTCATACAAATAGGTTAAATTCTATTTCTAGTCTATGTATACATAGTGCATATGAAATGGTGAAGAACAGTGCAAAGATTGATATTTGTGAATGGCTAAATTGTTGGCATTCTACACTCTTATGAGAATAGTTGATGTTGTCATTGATGGCAACCATATAGCAACCAATTGGCATTCATCTAGTAAGCCACCGACAGTTACCGACACCAGCAATAGACTTCTACATACACCGGCAGGCACTTCACCGATAGCGACAACAATGCATACCGACACTCCAACCGACAGGGAATGAAATTTTGTTTATTGTATTTTAATGTAATTATCTTTTGTAAAGCTGACATGATACATTGTAAAAGACTCATATATGTATGAGATCTTGTAAGTCAAATTTATGATAGAATGTAAGAAAGAATAAGGAAAAGGAAGGATGATATATGCGAATGCATAAGGCAAATTTTGTATAAGGTTTTTGTATAACATGTAAAATTCATCTTATTCAAAACAATATTCAATTAATTAAAATTCAAGGAAAATCACGAATCCCTATCTAATCAAAGAATCTAACAAACAAGACAATTAAATAATGCAATATCAAGAAATAAGAATTATAATAATTCAATGAAACTCCCTATTCCAAGATTGCATATTGCTTCCGTTGCTCTTCTCTTCTATGTGGTATGATGGCTCTCAGATATTGCACTGGTAACCTGCAAGTGACACAAATATTCAAAGTTCGTGATTGTTGAGAATGGAGATTGAATGCTCAATTTATAGAAAATTGGAGAAGATTGATTGAAAGGTGGAACATAATGATCAAGAGGTGGAACTCAGGTGAGCTCATATGAAAATTGATAGTCGAACTGCTGATTGTAGGAGTGAAACTCAATAGATTGAATAGATTAATTGAGTCAACTGATTGAGAAAAAGTTGATTGAAGGAAGAAAAAGAATGATTGGTGGAAATAAAGAAGATGACACAGAAAGCTTAATTTAGAAAAAGCTAACTGAAATATGGAAATAGAAGTTGAAGAGATAAATGATTTAATTAATTAATTTAGCATGTGTTTGCATTTAGATTTAGATTTTTAATTTAATCTTTGCATGATATTTATTCAAATAATTGAATTTATTTATTCAATTTAGCATTTGAATATATTTAGAACTTAACTTTGATTTTCAATTTGGTTTTTGAAATCATGCACATGTAATTGAATTTGGAAGAAATTAGAAGAATATGAAATTAAATGAAATTAGAATTTGGGGATTTGAAAATGGAAGAATTAATTAGTTAATTAAATAATTTAAAGAAACTATTTAATTATTTTAGAAATAGAATTTAATTAAATAATAAAGATTATCTAATTTAAAGGATTAAATCATAATTAATTAAATAATAAATATTTAATTAATATTTAGAAAAGAGTTAATGATTAGATGATCAGAGATAGAAATTGAATAATTAGTAATTTATTTAAATAATAAAGATTATTTAAATTGGGGAATTAACCATGATTAATTAAATAATAAATGTTTAATTAATATTTAGGAAATGATTAAAATGATTAAATGATGATAGAATAGGAAAATAGAATAATTAGTAAGATGGTAAGGAAATATGAAATTAGAAAAAAATAGGAAAAATAGAAGAATAGGATTAATTAACTTAACTAAATAATTAAAGAATTATTTAATCAATTAGAGGAATAATTAGTACATGATCAATGAGACATTTTTAGGTGTCTACATTTGTCCCTTTTTGAGACAATGTCAACATGACGTTATTTCAAAGAAAATTAAAAAAAAAATTTGCCCCAGCATGCCTTTGTAATACTTAGGGTGTAATGCCCCCTTGAGAGATTGTTTGTGCATTAAAGACATGCATGATCTCTCGAAAAAAGAAGAATGTGAGATGAAAGATAGAAGAATGGTTAGCTGATTAGAGATAGAGATAGGTGATGTGAAGATGATATTGAGATAGAATATAAGAGAAAAGATTGATGAAAGAATAATGTTAGAAAAAAATATGATTTAGAAAGAAAATGGGAATTCAACAGACTATCAAGAAACATATGAGATGAGAATGAAATTGAATGAATCACGAACTTGTGTCATTATTTTATTGTGCAATATATATTCATCACTGAGCCTTATTATTGAACAATGAAGCTTAGCACATTAGGGTATAAGGAACCAAGATGTAAAGATATCTCATTGAAGAAATAAACATGTAGCAGATAAGAAGCAAACAAAGAAAAATATAATGCCCATCATGGCTCCTCTAGTCACTTGTGGACATCCTTGAGTAGCATAGAAACAATATCTATTGCCAAATGATAAAAGATAAAGATTGACCCGGACAAAATTCAGCAGCTATACTGACCTTGTGCCTTCGTTCTTAGTTGCTTGATGTGATAGTTGATAATGTCTGATCTTAGAAAGTTGTAGACCCCATTTAAGACTGACCTATTTGATTTCGAGTGTATCCTCTTGTGTTAAGATAATGATCACGTTGATATGGATATGATACGATTGATAAGACAGTTTGATCTATTGATTGCAGATGTTTGACTGGATAGTCATATCCTTTGTTAACTTCATGCAAAGTGTTTGTTGGTTATTTGCTAGGGTATTTGTTTCTCACAAGACATTTTATTGCAAGTTTTTTGATTGATTGATTTTCAATTTTTAGTTCTTTTCCAAGAGCTTTTTCTAATATTTTTGGATTATGTAGATTGATATTTGAATGTTTTTGGATTGATTTTTTCAAGATCATATTTGAATGTTTTTTGGTTGACTTTTTCAGGACATTATATGATTTTTTGCGATTTTTTCAGGACTTTATATGACTTTTTTGGATTATTTCAGATATGCCTCCAGTGTGTAGACCTGTAAGACATGATGATTTGCAGAATGTATGTGGAGACAAATGAATTTTTGACATGACCTATATGAATGCAATATGCAGAATGAAGATGCATTTCTTATTCGAACAAGGTTGGCTGTGTTTGTTTTAACATTTGTAATACATCAATTGAAATGGAGGTGCAAAACATTTCATAGATAAGCAGTCGATCGATCTTTAAGGTCCCTTGGAACATTCATCTCAACAGACTTAGTGACTAGGATTTACAAATGGACACGCGAAAAAATTCCCCATTGGTTCTTGAAACTTTGATCTTCTTTTGCCCATGTGTGTGCAGATGAGTTAATTCCTTCTTTTGTGCTCACTAAAGATCCTTAGCATCCTATATGACTAGCTACATGGATTATTCTAACTATAAAAGCATCTCGAATAGAGCCTCGCTGCTAGCAAGCCTTGAGAGCTCTGACGAGGTTATAGACTATAATTTCCCAAATATTGCTCCATCGCCAGTAGGCGTTCATAGCCCTGATGGAGTTACTTACATGTTCCCATAGTCAAGCTTTTTATTGCACTTTGTATACATGATATTTCAGTTATATATCATTGCTCTTTTGCCTTGAGATGGATATTTGGCATAACTCTTTTTCTTTTTATTTTCTTGCCTTGACTTGTAAGTAATGAAACCTACTTGGGTGTGACAATTACAACAGTGCTGAAGTATAATTTTAGATTTTTCACTAGTCATATGATCAACTAGGTGTCTAAAATGAATTAGAGATTTATTGTGTTTGAGATATAGCAATTGATAGATTGTGGGTTAACAAGTCTCAAATAGCGAAATCACTACCCAACCATAAGTAAAGCATCGTCATAGGGTAATGTTGAAAATGAATGACCTTAGGACCTCAAAGACTTCATGTCTGAATATCTAAGAAAGGAGATGACCTTGTTTCTCTTAGATGCAAACATATGATAAACTTGGACAATTGCCTTGTTTTATTGATGCTGCTATATGTAATTGCCGAAACTTTTGAGAATGCGATGCATTTAAAAAAGAAATTATATGTAATGCAATATTTTAAATGATATGATATGCAATGCAGAAAATAAAACCTAAACTATACAGCCCTTATGTATTGTAGACACCTAAAATTGTCATGTCTAATTAAATAAATATTTTATTTATTTAATTACTTTAGCCTAATTCTTCTATTAATTAAATAAATCTTTATTTATATAATTAATTCATTTATCCTCTTCTAGCCTTATTTTTCATTTAAATAAATACATTTATTTATTTAAATTATCATTTTCCTAAATTAAATAAATATCGTATTTATTTAATTGATCCCACTTCTTCTATTAATTAAATGAATCTTTATTTATTTAATTAATTCATTAACCTTTTCTATCCATGACACATGCCATTCATCTCTTAATTCCTACACTACCTACCCTCTCATTATTTTATTATTTCTTTTACCTACTCTCTAATCATAGCCGACCATTTATCTTTTACACCTCTCAATCTTATCCTTCCATTTCTTATAGTGTCTTCTATATAAGGAGATGCTTCCTTCATTATAAAACCTTGACTAACTACTTGATCAATTGACTACACTATGCCTTTGCACTTTCATATGCTATCCTACTTGCAACCACATTTCCATTCTTTGTTGAGCTCTTGTGCACATAAAATCTAAGAGCAAATATATCAAGCAAGATCAATGGAGATAGGAAGAATGGAGATCCAAACCCTATTGGACATGTGATGGTATAATCTTTGCGATTTCATTTGATTTGCATTGTCTTAGGTAATCTTCACATGTTATGGTAGATCTTTGTTGTTGTTAGGCTAGGGTTTTGTGGTTGAATTCATTCAGCCTTTCAATATTGTTGCTTCCATTTTCACCGTATACATTTTGGCACGCCCGGTGGGACTCTTGTCCCTTTTGCATTTAACACCTTTTGTTGCAAATTTTGTTTTGAGGTTGCAGATCTGACATTTCTAACAACATTTTGATATTTCGTGTCTGTGCACTTTCAGATCGCGTTTTTAATTTTTTGCCGCATCTGTGACATCTGGAACCACGTCTGCGTATTTGACAATATTTTATTTTTGCAGATTTTGGCAAACGCGTTTGTATTCCATAGTCATGTTTGTGAAGTCTTCAAGTACGTCTGCATTAGGAAAATGCGTCTACAATTAGGGAGTCGCGTCTGTGTCAGATCTAAGCGCGTCTGTGTGTTTTGGCAGCATCTGTGTCTGTGACAACTACGTTTGTGTTTAGTTGTTGCATTTTTTGTTTCATTGATTTAGTTTTTTGTCATTTGGATTTCAGATCTGGTTTATTTTGAGCTAACATTTTCAGATCTAGCTAACAAAAGTGGTGCAACTTGTCTTGGAAACAAAATCATTTTGTTGAAGGCCCCTATTTCACAAAGTCTTTTGGATCGAAAATTTACCTAACTTGTGTGCTTGCAGGAAGGGGTGATTATTTCAAACAATCCAAACTACTAATAAATCTTTGTTGCAGGTCCTTGGCAAGGGTTTTTGGATTTTTATTGTGTGCCTTGTTTTCATAGACTAGAAAACACTTCAATTGGTGCACTAAAATTGAACCATTGTCTTTTGTGTCTTGAGCAATAGGCTCTTTTTGTTTAATCTTTAGAGGGCCTGTCTCCCTGTGTGGTCATTAGGACTACTAGTGAGGAGAGAATGACCCAAGTGGTAGCAAAAGAAAATCCATCTTCTTCCAAACCACTATAAATAACTGTATTCATGGTGAAAACTATGAATAACATGTGCTGATTAGTTCATACCGACACTATGTCTCCCCATAAACCCGTTTGATCAAATTTATTTGATCATTTATAGGGCATAACCCCTACCGGTTGGGAGCCTTCTGTATTTACAGAGCTAAAAGTGTCGCATGTATGGCCACATGAGTGGATGCCCTTACTAGCACCTTTTTGTTTTAGAAGCCAAAATCCTTCTAGTTGTTGGGGCAGGAGGTCAGACCTCTGGTAGCGGCCCACACACATACGGTTCTTAGTAGAGATACAAAGTTTGCCACGAGGAGTTTTTGTGGGGACTGATGCTTGGCTACCCCGAGAAGTGAGTGCCAAGGGTGGAGCCAGTGGGGTCAAGCATCTAAGTATCCACTCTGAATAGTGTAGCCTCAGGGGAAACTCCATGTGGGATCAACAACTATTGTCTTGGCCAGCCATAAAAATTATGCTTGACTGATCTTAAACAATCAAACATTCAAGACCAAACATCAAAACATTGTGTCTTTTATGTCTTCAAGTGTATGCAAAACATTTTTACACCAAACAACACACTTTTCTTTGAGTCATTTTGAGTTTAAACACTTGCAAACATTGAGTCCTCATCAACATTGTGTCCTCTTGTCATGAGAAATAGTCAAACATTTAGATTTGGTCACAACAAACAACTTCACAGATTGGAAAAATTGCACAAAGTTTGCAGAAACGCGTCTGTGTTAGAATAGTGTCTATGTCATTTAAGTGCGTCTATGTCTGATAGAATAGTGTCTGTGTCCTTTAAGCGCATCTGTGAAGTATACAGGCACGTCTGTGTTCAGGATTGAAAACTTTCATAATTCAGCAAACAAGAACAGTCAATTTCAGACTTATTGAGCTTCCTAGGTTATCTCTTCAGGTTTTCATCTAGCATTCAACCTATCTTTGGGTCGCACAAAGTCCATCATTTCTTTACACCTTGCATTAAATTCACATTTGTCTAAACTTGAGTCAAAAGGTCACTTGCTTGTCCTCATCATACTTTGTCAACACACTACATACAACATTTTGCTAAGTGGTCCCTCATCAAGGATTATCACCTTTGGATCTCATTTGGTCTTACTTAGAGTCAAGGTCAACTTACCTCATCAAGAGAAACTATCATCTCTTTGGAAGCCAGACCTACTCTACTACATACATACTTGGTCTTACACTTTGGACATTGCAAGTAAACCTCAGATTCATTTACATTCCATCCAACTCTTGGTCTTCCATACTCTTTCCATTTTCATCTAGTCTCAAACATCATGGTCAATACCTAGTTCATGGTTGAAACCCGTTTCCAAAAATCTAGGGGAGAAGCTAAAGAGGCTCAAGAGTTCATAAACATGAGTGCCTATGAGTATGACAATGATGTCTTTTTCAATTCTGATCATACTATTATACTTGACATGGATACCTATAGAAACATTCCAAATGTTGAGCACATGGACACTATAAACAACAATGATACACACAATGACAATATGGGCAACATTTCAATACATTCAGCAGAAGTGGAAGACTCCATTATGGATCCCCGTTTCAATCGATTGGTTGAGGAAATAATGAGGAGGGATTGACAATATTTCTTACAAATGATGGCACAAAGTGGAGCCAAGATCCCTCATGATTTTGACATGTCTCAAATAATGGAAAATCGACCTTAGCAACAACCTCACCTCAACATGGATCAAAGGAGGCCTAATAGTGGAGGCAATAGAGGATCACATATGGTGCCTGAATCACCATCATCTTTGTTTCAAAAACTAGAAGTCCCATACACACATGGTCAAGCATATGATACTCACCTTCGTAGACCATTATGGAAGTCTTATGCAAAAAAATATACTCAATCACATACCAATGCTAAGGATCAACCACCAAAGCAATTGGATATTCAAAGGCATGCTCAAAATTTGGACACAAGGAAACCCCGCGTCAAATTTGGGGGCAACACACTAGAACAAACTCATGACATGCCTATAGAGTATGGTATACATGGACAAAGCAGATATTCCATTCCTCACCATGACTCTATACCAAGTGGTCCATATACGTAGCATCATTATAGACCTCCTCCATATGAACATGTGTATGATCAATACCATCCATATATGCAACATGCTCCTCCTCCACATAGTGGTTCAGGCATGGGGTATGGTCCAAGAAGTCGGTCTCCACCTAAGAATAATTTGGAACAACAAATTAAGGACTTACAAAAGAAAATGGAGGACATAAATACACCAAATCCAACTTACACAATGAGAGACATATGTCCCTATCCATTTGACAAAAGCATTCCAATGCCTCTATTTCCTACACACTTTATGACACCTAAGTTTGATAAGTATAGAGGCAAAGGGGATCCTGAGGCACATATAAGATAGTTTTTCATAGCTTGCATTGAGGTAGCAGCAAAAGAGACATATTTGATGAGATTATTCCCACAAAGCTTAGGTGATCAAGCTATGGAATGGTTCTCCCAACTTCCACCTGGTATTAAGTCATGAGGCAACTTAGCAGAGGCATTTATCCAACATAGAGACAGACATATTAGTCACTACTTTGTGCAACACCAAACAAAAGGATGGAGAATCTTTTTCATCATTTTTACAAAGATGGAGAAATCTAGCCAGTAGATGCTCTTGTGAAATTCCACAAAAATAAATGGTATAAATGTTCACCCAAAATGTTAACAAAGACATTGGTTATGACCTAAGAAAAGCTTGTTTGTCCACCTTCAAGGACGTCATTGAAAAAGGCTTAGCAATAGAGAAGGTCCTAATTGAACAAGGAGTCATTAAGATATTCAAGGAAAACAAATATGACTTTAAAGGAAAAGATAAGCCAAGATTTTGGAATAAAAACAAGAACACAGTCAATGATGGTGTTGTTGATGCCAATACAGTATGACCCAAAATCATTTTTTCTGGATCAAGCTCTACAAACAATCAAGTGAATACTCAAACAACTTCCAGATCATGAAGGAAGTACACCCCATTGGGAGAACCACTTGAGTTAGTTTTCAAAAAGCTAGTGGCAAACAAGATAATCACAATTCCAAATTTGCCTCCATATGAGCCAAAGGTTAAATCAAATTGGTGGAATCATGATGAGTATTGTGAATTTCATAAAAGCAAGGGACATAAAATAGGAAATTGTCATCAACTGAAGAGCATCATACAAGATCTCATTGATAGAGGTGACATTGAGATTGAAGGACACTCATCCAATCAAGAACATGAGATGTTTAAGGAACCATTCCCAAAAAATGACAAGGGAAAAGCTAAAGCCACAGATGAGTAGACCAACTATACCAAAGCATCCTATAACTATGATTCAACTATCAATCACATTTCAATGGACAATTATGTCTCTACCATTATCATCAAGGACAAAATACCTGAGAATTCTACCCAAAGACCCAATATTGTCCTAAAAGGCATTGGATCTTCTTCCGAACCTACCTCTGAATGTAATGTCACAACTCATCGAGGTAAATTCACTTTGCAAGGTGCTCTAGCTAAAAACATTTGCTTCCTCATCAACCAAGTCTGAGTACGATCTTGTAGAATAGTTAGGGAAGACACCTACGCTTATTTCAATCCTTGAGCTCTTACGTATATCCCCCACACATAAAGCCATTCTTGATAAAATCTTGAGAGACACTGTTGTCCCCACTGATCTGAATGTGGACCAGTTTCAAACCATGGTGGGATACCTTTCCATTCCACACTCTATTACATTCACAGAAGCCGATGATGCCTCTGTAAGTCAGCCACATAATGCACCACTACACATTGAAGCCTTCATACACAAACATTGAATAAAACGAGTCCTGATAGATGGAGGAGTAGGTTTAAACATTTGTACATTGAGCACTATTAAACAATTGGGATATTCAGATAAAGCTGTGAATTCTACAAACAAAATTACCATCAAGGCATATGATGATGAAGAGAATTCATCCAAAGGCATAGTCACATTGCCTCTCAGAGTTGGGCCGGTTACAAAGGATGTGGTTTGTCAAGTCCTAGACCTGGATCTCACATACAACATATTGCTAGGACGTCCATGGATTCATGAAATGAGAGCTATTCCATCTACATATCACCAGTGCATTAAGTTTCTGCACAATGGAGTTGAAGTGACCATCAAAGCTGACCCAAATCCATTCATATATGCAACAATATGCGACCTAGATCAGAAATAACAATCTCAGTCAATCGAGAAGCTATTCCTTCATCAGCATATGTGGATCCAGAATCATTGAAAGCTTCTACATCAAAACAAACAGAGCTCAGAGAAAAATTCAAGATTAAAGACATGGGATGTGGTGAGTATATCTTTCACGTTGATCAACTCCCATTATCTCCTAAGGTATTCAGTCGATAGGAACAATCTATAAAAAATTTGCAAGGAATTGGGTGTGAACCACCTAGTGTTGTGGCTACTAAGTCAGAATTCAAATCTCCTCTAGTGGTGCAAGCAACTCTTGATATCAATAGTCCTAAGAGTGATTCCAGCAAAGAATCCATTGAGTGTATCACCAGACCTCTTGATAACTCACATATCTTTACCATTTCATCCACTCATTCCATTTCCACTCCACTTCCAGAATTGGATCAACAAGAATCACAAAAGGCCTCACTTACTGGGGATCAAAAATCAAGATTTGAAAAGAAAAATCTAAAAGTCAATAATAAAGAAAAGTCCTTTAGTCCAAATCAAAATCAAAAGCTACTGGACTCCACAAAAATCAAAGTCAAGGATAAAAATCCTATGAAGCAAAAAGAACAAGAGTTGATCTCCCCTAATATCAAAATAACTAGGGGCAAAAGTTCTAAAATTTCAAGTCAAAAAGCATACTTGTTGATCCTAAGTCTCCATCATGCTATCCTACTTTCACTTCTTTTCACAATCATAAGCCTTCATCACTCATCTACTTGTTCCACACATCCTTTCCCTTCTGGCATACATCATGGACCTTTAATGGAACTTCCTTGAGGTACTTTGTTATCAGGGATGCCCAAACTTCTTTAGGTGACACGCATATGGGCCTACGTAGTCCACACATTAGTAATTCTATCTCAGTTCCTTTATCAAGGCAGACAGTCACTCAATCTACACATCATTCAGTCAAGGAACAATGCAACTACAATCACAAGGTAAAGCCTCACACATTTGAGGTGGGTGACTTAGTTCTCAAGGAGAATCCTAAAAATCAGCAAGACAAAGAGAAGAAGGGCAAGTTCGAACCAAACTGGCTTGGTCCTTACATCGTCACAACAACATATGGATCTAGAACATATCAACTCTCAACCATAGAGGGTGAACCTTTGGAGGATCCTATCAACAGCATGCACCTTCGCAGGTTTTACACATAGCTCTTCAGAGTATCCCAATTTGAAAATAAAAAAAAATAAAATAAAAATAAAAAAATACAAAAAAATACAAAAAAAATCAAAAAATCAAAAAAGTAAAGAAAAAATAATTTGTCCAATGGTGAAAACCACTTTGGTGGTGCCCTGGGCAAGTACCATGGTGAAAACTGGGTCACTAGCACCATGTGTAGAGACATTGCTCCTCCCTCCTTCAGGATTCCATTTCGTCCTTCACTTTGCACACACTCACAACCTATCTATCCATAATAAACTTACCCATTCCCATCATGGCTTGTTATTGATCTACCTAAGATTGGTTAGCCATTCATAATAAACCTTCCTTTTCCCCCTCTTTCCATCCATAATAAATCAGCTCCTATCTGTGGCTAAGGCAAATCCTACGTCTAGTAATGGGTGTGGAACTAAGAACATCACACGTTTCGAGGAGTACAATTTCTTCCACTTTCTTTAGTCTATTCATGCACAATCCACAATAAAGTAACATTTGTATCAATGATCCACAATAAAGTATCAATTACATGGATTCAGTCAGTTTCAGATGAGACACAGCAACAACAATAGGCTTCAACAAATCAAATCTTTCAGCAGACTCAGACAACATTATGGTTCAGTGCTATCTATCCTTTTTGTGAAAGTAAACATTGTGACCACAATCAAATAAGACTTATACAAGTGACAAGAGACACTAAAACTTGATGACTACAGTAGATGTTGGTGTCGAGTCTTGGTTTTATTTTGATTTTATCTTTTGGTGACATGTCTTTTATCTTTTCCAGGATGTATCTGACTAGAGATTCTATCTCTTGGATGTCTTTGACTAGAAAGACGAGGATGGGGTATTGTCACCTATTTTTCTTTTGCTATCTGTGGATTGTCTCTTAGTAATGCTATGACTTGTCCAAGGATATGAGGACACTAAGAGTCTAGTATGAACTGGGGCATTCTTTGTTTGTGACTGTCTTATCTCCATGCAAACAAGTACAATGACATTCTGGGTCGAACATATGCCTCAATTGTCATAACCTATCTTGCCATAATAAAGCTCAATGATGATAATGCACAAGAAGCTTTTTCATTTTCATATCTTCTATCTTCCATCCCCCTTTCTTGATTGACTTCCATCATCCTTCTTGAGTCTGTGTAGCCTGCTATCACATGACTGAGTATAATGACACGCCAAAAACATTTGCATTTCATGTAGTTTGCAACTGCATTACCACATATAAGAATTTCATACATACATATAGATATCACAATTGCATCACATCCTGCACACAACACATGTTAGCACATTTTACATTTTCATCATGTAAATAATTATTTGCATTATCATATTCATCTGCATTTCATACATTCACATTTGCATTTGCATAACATATTTAAAAATATAAAAGAACAAAAATATTGCATTTCATTATGTACATATTTGCATCGATATCATAACCATCACATAGAAACATACATCACAGGAACATAAGCATCACATAGGTACACATGCATATAGTTGCCGCAAGAATGCATCTCATATATATATAAATCATAAGTGTCACGATACAATGATGTCAAAATCATATGGCAAAATCACCTGAAGGTGTCTACATCATCATACAAAATGGTACAAAACTGATACATAGGGAGCCCTCTAAGGCTATGATGAACTCCCTCCCTTGGAGCCGCCTGGCCTCGATGGAGTCTGAGCCCTAGAAGGACTTGCCTCAGGGTCATCTCTCCTGCCCCCTCTATCTGGTGGTCGTGGAGGACCCATAACCCAACCACTAGACACACATCTCCTCTGGCTCCCTCCCGTAGCCGTCGCTGTCTGTGATGGTCTATGGAAGCTCCTCGCCCGTTGCTCTAGTGGCACTGCCCCGTAGTATAGGTCTTGCCAGTAAGCTATCTCCTCCCCTACCCATAGAACATAGGTGTATCCAGCCCCTGTGTCCTCTGCCGCCTGCCTCCCAGCCCTCAGTGTTGTCCCAACCTCAGTATAGCACTGGATAGCCTGATCCCGCTCATGCTTTGTGTCCCTCAGTCACCTCCTAAGCCTAGTTGTCTCCCTCTCCAGGTCCTGGATCTCATCTGCCTATCCCTGGCAGATCTCCCTCAGCTCAAGAAGCTCATCCTCCTCCTCCTCGACCCCCTGTGGCTCCCCCTGTACTGGTGGCTATGCCTGTGCCTCTTCCTGTACCTGTACCTGCCTCTACCCCTGTCCCTACACCTATCTAGGACCCTATGCTGCTGGCACCTGTAGTGGCAATCCATTGCGACCCTTCACCACCCGAGCCTGTCTCTCCTCCCCACCCTCTCTCCATGGACCCACCCTCCTCTCTCCAAATGCACCCCGTCTCCTCCGTCGGCCTCTCCCTCCACCATCTCCATCATCATCCCCATCCCCACCACCATCTCCATGTAGAGGCTCCCCTAGGTCTATCAGTCATGGAAAGGGATGCTCAACCCAATATGCAGTGTACTCTGCATCCATGCTCACATCCTCAATCTCTGGCCACATATCCCATGGCATAGGCACCATCTCTACCAGATGCATCACGACCTGATCATACAACAACAGTGGCCCAAAGTGTGCCTGATCCCTGACTGTCTGAGCATACATCCCGGAACCCCATGGCATCCGCTAAATCTAGCCAAACTGCCTGCATGCCCTATCAACTAGCTGTCTCTCTAATACATAGGGCATCCGTCCAATCAGATATCTACTCCAAAAGGTATAAGGTAGATCCACTGCATCATCCTCCCACTGCTCGCACTCATGGTACGACCTCCATATCATAGTGTCGATCTCATCTAGGACTCAACACCAATGCTCCAACCTGCCAATCTGTGGCTATGATGTAATCATATCGTACAAATGAACAAAGCTGCGTCCATGACCCCTGCCCCTAAAATGTATCGATTGGGTAACCGATAGATGCTCATATGCCCACACCTGTAGCAATGTAACTCCGCAGCCCAATCCTATAGATCCATGATAAACAAACTGATGTAGCTCATAGTATAAGTGTGCCAGCACGCACGGTCCCCAGGCATATCTAGTGTGCTGTGTGACCAGCGTCTCCAAGGTGCTCCCCCAGCCCACAACCAACCCTCGTGTCACCCTGTCTAGACACAGGAACCCACTTATCACTCCTCCTAACACTGCTAGTAGTGCCAGTCCTGTCGTTGTCATGGTATCCCATGCCACATGTCCAGCCCTCATCTCCAGTCCTAGATCGTGAAACACTCATCTCAGGGTCTCCCTGTCTCCATCTCGATCATAGGGTATCAGCTCCCCATCAATCGGTATCCTCAGAATCCTGTAAACATCCTCCAAGGTGACTGTCATCTCACCCATCGGCAAATGAAATGTGTATGTCTCAGAATTCCACCTCTCAGCAAGTGTAGTCAGCAAACCCATGTTCACCTGAAACTCAGGCACATACAAAATGTATCTCAAACCCATAACCTCAATGTCAACTCTGGTCATAATCTCTACGTTGACGGGAATCTCTCTCGTGACTCTAGCATAGGCAAGTACTCTTGCAGTCAAGCAAATCAATCATGTTAGTCAAAGTGACACTCACTATTCATCACAAAGTGTTGCCTCTATCCTAGTGACACTCACTGTTCATCACAAAGTGTTGCTTCTATCCTAGTGACACTCACTATTCATCACAAAGTGTTGCTTCTATCCTAGTGGTACTCCCTATTCATCACAAAGTACTACATGTTTTGCACTCACTGTTCATCACAAAGTACTACATGTTTTTGCACTCCCTGTTCATCACAAAGTGCTGCTCCTATTGGTACTCCTTGTTCATCACAAAGTACTATATCTTGCTACTCACTGTTCATCACAAAGTGCCTTGATCTATCCTAGTCTTCCCTAGAGGACCTTCTTGAGTGTATCCTCTCAGCAGCTTATCCAATCGACAGTGTATGTTCATCACAGAACTGCCAATTTGACCTTGAAGACACAAACGTGCCTTCATGACATAAACGCGCTTCCAGACTACACAAACGTGCCTTCTCTACACAGATGCACTTGAAATACATAGACGTGCCTATGCTCTGCATAGATGCACCTGCCCTACATAGACGTACCCACATTTCACAAATGTGTTTGCACAACATAGATGCATTCGCATTTGACATAGACGCTGCTGAATTCATAGACGCACCTGGCACAAACATAGACGCGCCTAGCCAACATAGACGTGCCTAGCACCAACGCAGACGCGCCTACACATTTTTGACATTTTTTGACATTATCCTAAAGTGCATTTATTGCACTACCTAGCATGCATTAATGACAACATTTAATGCGACAAAGTACAAAGAGGTTTTGTGGTACTCACTGACTCTCCTACATCTGTTGGCCTCTAAAATCGGTGAGCGCGATCGAATATGTGCACCAATACCATCGTTGCTGACTACTACTGCTCTATTCTCTCTCTACACTCTGATCTCTTGGATGTGTGGATGACAATGAGGATGTTTTCCCCTCATGGTCTATCTTATAGACTACCCTAGCCCTAGCCCTAGCCCTTGTTTCCCGAGTCAGTCTTCATTATCCTGTGACTCTGTCACTCTATCCTATCCGGTCAGTCCATTCTACCCTTTATTTCTTATCGAGAGATTGTCTACCATCTTTTCAGACATTTTAATCCAATCTCTCGAGGGGGCATATCATTTCCATCTTGAGGTAACTTTGTATCAGTTCGTATTATTTTCTTTGAAACAACGCGACAAGCTGCATTGTCTCAAAGAGGGACAAAATGTAGACACCTAAAATTGTCATGTCTAATTAAATAAATATGTTATTTATTTAATTACTTTAGCCTAATTCTTCTATTAATTAAATAAATCTTTATTTATTTAATTCATTCATTTATCCTCTTCTAGCCTTATTTCTCATTTAAATAAATACATTTATTTATTTAAATTATCATTTTCCTAAATTAAATAAATATCTTATTTATTTAATTGATCCCACTTCTTCTATTAATTAAATGAATCTTTATTTATTTAATTAATTCATTAACCTTTTCTATCCATGACATATGTCATTCATCTCTTAATTCCTACACTACCTACCCTCTCATTATTTTATTATTTCTTTTACCTACTCTCTAATCATAGCCGACCATTTATCTTTTACACCTCTCAATCTTATCCTTCCATTTCTTATAGTGTCTTCTATATAAGGAGATGCTTCCTTCATTATAAAACCCTGACTAACTACTTGATCAATTGACTACACTACGCCTTTGCACTTTCATATGCGATCCTACTTGCAACCACATTTATGTTCTTTGTTGAGCTATTGTGCACATAAAATCTGAGAGCAAATATATCAAGCAAGATCAATGGAGATAGGAAGAATGGAGATCCAAACCCTATTGGACATGTGATGGTATAATCTTTGTGATTTCATTTGATTTTCATTGTCTTAGGTAATCTTCATATGTTATGGTGGATCTTTGTTCTTGTTAGGCTAGGGTTTTGTGGTTGAATTCATTTAGCCTTTCAATATTGTTGTTTCCATTTTCACTGTATACAGGTATAATATCGCTTGAGGTGCATGTTGTTCGTAGGGTCAGAGAGTGGATCACCCTCCATGGTAGCCAAATTTTATGCTCCATTGCTTATGACCCTTGTTATAATGAAAGGACCTAGCCAGTTAGGTTCGAATTTCCCTGGCCTTTCTCATTCCACTAGGTTCCTTTGATTCTCTTTAAGTACTAGATCTCCCACTTGAAAAGTTCATGGGTGGACCCATTTATTATAACTTCATCTTAGTTTATTTTGGTATCCTTGTAGATGGTTAAACGTTGTTTGTCTTTTTTTCATCAAGGGTTTCGAGTTCTTGTAACCTTGCTACCCTGTAGTCTTCCTCTGAAATGATGTTCTGTAAGGAGACTCTTAGAGACGGTATTTTTATTTCAATGGGGAGTATTGCTTCTGTCCCATAGACCAAGGAATATGGTGTTGCTCTTGTAGGTATGCATACTCCTATCCTGTAAGCCCAAAGAGCAAGATTTAACTGGAGATACCATTCCCGTCTTGTGTCAGTGACTACTTTCTTAAGAATTTTCAATATTGTTTTATTTGTAGCCTCTTCTTGCCCATTACTTTGTGGATAATATGGCATGGCAAATCTCTGTTGTATGTGGAATTTGTCACACAACTCTTTCACTTCTTGGTTTTTAAATGGATGCCCGTTATCTGTAACAAAACACATTGGAACTCTGTATCTACATATAATGTAGTTGAGCATGAATTTTTCTATTTGCTTTCCAGTGGTGTATGTTAGAGGAATTGCCTCAACCTATTTGGTAAAGTATTCAGTGGCTGTCAAGATGAACTTGTGCCCATTGGAAGAAGTAGGGTTGATTTTACCCACTAGATCTAATCCCCATCGTGAAAATGGCCATGGTGATATGATGGGTTGAAGATCTTGTGTTGGTGCATGAATAAGGTCTCCATGCATTTGGCATTGTTTACACTTATGTACATACTTGTAAGCGTCCTTTTCCATGGTTGGCCAGTAATAACCTGTTCTCAATAATTTCTTTGACAATGGCGGACCATTTTGGTGAGCCCCACAGATTCCATCATGGACTTCTTTTAAAGCAAGGTGTGCCTCATTCTCATCTAGGCATCAGAGAAGAGTTCCATCGAAACCTTTTCTATACAAAGTATCAGCTATAATGGTGTACCTAGATGCCTGACGAATAAAAGTCTTCTTTTGATTCCTGGATAGATCCAGTGACATGTATTGAGTATGTAAATATGTATAAATTTCATTGTACCAAGGTGATTCGGGACCCATGATTGCACATACATATTTTGACAAGGGAGTCTCATATGCAGGTAGCATCAACTGTTCTATGATGAACTCAAAATGAGTTTCGTTAGCAGGCATATTCAGAAGAGATCCTATGGTTGCCATTGCATCTACTACCTTGTTTTGTATTCTTGGGATTTGTTCAAAGGTAATTTTGCTAAAGTGCTCCTTGTAATCTTTGACCAACTTCTTATAAGGCATGAGTTTTTCATCCTTCATGTTGTAATCATCATTGACCTAGTTTACAATCAACTGTGAATCACCATAGACCTGTAACTCTTGTATTTTCCATTGTACAGCTATACGAAGCCCTTTGAGAAGAGCTTCATATTCAGCCATATTGTTGGTGCATTGGAAATTGATCCTAAATGACTTAGGTATAATGTCCCCTTGAGGAGTAATGAAGAGAATCCTTGCTCCAGATCCGTGACTTGTATATGACCCATCAAAGTATAACTTCCACATTACTGAGGCAGTTAATGTAAACATGGATTCATCTGGAAAGTCTATCAGCAACGGGTGACTATCCTGTATAGGAGCCTCTGCTAATTGATCTGCTATAATTTGTCCTTTGAGGGTTTTTTTGTCTATGTATTCTATATCAAACTCGCTCAAGATCATAACCCACTTAGCCAATCACCCGGTCAATGTTGCTCTGCTCAATAGGTACTTGAGTGGGTCAAAGCATGCAATGAGTTGTACCTTATGACTCAACATGTAATGTCTGAGCTTTTGGGAAGCAAATATTAATGCTAAGCATGCTCGCTCTATGGGGGTATAATTAAGCTCATAGCCGATCAGAGTCCTACTTATATAATAAATGGCTCTTTCTTTTCTATTTTTGTCATGCTGTGCCAATAGAGATCCTAGAGCTGAGTTCATTGCTGATATGTATAACAATAGAGGTTGTCCTGGAGTAGGAGATATTAACATTGGTGTGTTCAAAAGATAATCTTTCAGAGCTTGGAAAGCTTCCTGGCATTGTTTTGTCCATTTAAAAGTAACTCCTTTCTTGAGTAAATGCTGGAATGGGTGACACTTATTTGCCAACTATGCTACAAATCTCCTTATGGATTGCAGTATTCCTTGTAACCCTATGAGTTGTTTAAGTGTCGATGGAGGTTGCATATCAATGATTGCCTTGACCTTGGCAGGGTCTATTTCAATTTCTCTGTTTGATACTATAAACCCCAACAATTTACCTGCTGTTACACCAAACACACACTTCTTCGGATTTAATTTGACATTATACTATTCTAACTGATCAAATATCTATGTAAGAACTACAAGGTGACTTTCTCTTGTTTGTGGTTTAGCCAATATATCATCCACGTAATCTTCCATTATGTTGTGGATTATGTCATGAAACAATGTTGTCATGGCTCTTTGGTATGTTGCTCCGACATTTTTGAGACCAAATGGCATCACATTCAAGTAGTATGTTCCCCATGGGCATGTAAAGGTCATTTTATGTTGATCTTCTGCTGCAATTTTAGAATGGTTGTATCCTGAAAAACCATCCATTAAAGATAGCATCTCATTTCCAGTTGTTAGGTCAACTATCATATCGATATTAGGTAGCGAAAAGTCATCCTTAGGACAAACTTTATTTAGATCTCAAAAATCAGTATAGATTCTTATGCCTCTTGTGGGCTTAGTCATAGGTACTAGGTTGGATATCCATTTTGCATAGTCAATAGGTCTAATAAAACCTAAATCTAGAAACTTTTGTAGTTCTATTTTAACCAGTAATGCGATACTTGGATGCATTTTTCTCAATTTTTGCTTGTAAGGTTTAACTCTCGGTATCAAAGGTAAGTGATGCAACACTAATTCGGAGTCTAAGCCTGGCATGTATGAATAGTATTAATCAAAGTTGATAGGTCTTTGTTTGAAAAAATGGATGAATCTATCTTTTTCTTCTTTGCTTAGTGATTTTGCTAGATGGATGTTATGTACAACTTCCCCTTATGCTATGTTTACTTCTTTTGTTTCCTCTGTAAGTAATGCTAAACTTTCTCTTTCCATAGGAAGGTTACCCAAGTCTTTCCATTATGGGTAGTTTGATCCTTATCTTCTGTTGCAGAAGAAATTTCTTCTCTAAAGTATGCCATTCTATTCAGGTCTATAACAAACCCTGCTTTATGATCACCTTGTGGAAATCCCTCCTTGACTCCTAGAAATTCTGTAATTGCTTTGTCATTTTCAAACCAATCTAGTGTTGGTTTTCCTTCTTGCCCCCAATCAATCAAGTGTGAATGAACTAGGGGTAAATAATTATTCCCTTCTTTAGTAGACTCTAATAACATGAAGACTTGAGTGTTTGACTAACTTTGTGTATCTTCATCCTATATATGCCTTATTTGATTCCTTAATATTACACTTTCTGGTGGGATAGAATCATGGAGTGATAAGAATTCATAGTCATGAGAGTTTGTCTCACTTTCAATATATGTTTCATCATATGAGCTATCATCACTTATTTCTTCTTGTTCCTGTCTCTGATTCTATTGTAGATTGACTAGTCTTCTTTGGACATTTGTTACCCTTGTTAAGCCTGGTATAAGCCTTTGCAATCTTTCTTCATCTATTTCATTAGGTTGAGCCTGAGTGGCTTCTCGTGGTAGAAGTAGTGATAATAACCATGGGTGGGATTTGGGTGGTAGTGGTAAACCTGCATCTGTTTCCATATTAGCCTGTACTTTTGTGTAAACAACTGCATCATTTTGTAACTCAGTGATAGGTTCTTCCAAGAGTTGTCTCATGTCTTCTCCATCTGATTCTGCACTAGGTGATGTAGGTACCTGATTACTTATTCGAGATGAAAATGGAAGTTCTTGTGTCGACCAATTCCTTTGTGATATGTAGTCAGATGGCTTGCTTGGTCGATTTAGAATATCAAGAGTACGTTGTCTTGCTTCGGTGATATGTTGTACATGTTTTTATCCCAATCCTTGATTCCTGAGATTATCATTAGGAACAATAGGTTCAAGTCTTCCTTGTTTCTGTAACCCAAGGCCTATGGTACCATCATATCCATGTCTTTGGAGTATTTTGAATCCATTGCCATACTGATATGTGTGTATTCTGGGTATTGTCATATGATCTTCTTCTCTATATATCCAATGGTTAACATCTTCGTTAAGGGATTCTTCTTGTAAGTCACCCCATCTAATGAAAGAGCATGAGTCTATATATCTGACAATTTCTTTTCCTTTGTCTCACTTTTGCACTGTAGTGTGAGGTTTCCCAAAGGAATTAGGAGAAAGAGACAACTATTTCCCACTTAAAGTATTTGCGATAGAGTACTCTCCACAACCCATATCTTTTATTTGTAAGGAGGATGTTGTAGGCATTTCCTTTTTTGTTTCTATGATCTTTAATGTTTCCAGCTGTGTAGTGAGAGGTGTGGCCTAATTGATAGGTGCCTAATTATCCACACCGTCTTTCAGATAATTGCAATGTTGGAATGGATTTGGATCACCCTTTATGGTGATTTTAATATCATTGTATGGGAATTTGACACATTGATGGAATGTGGATGGTATTGCTTGCATGGTGTGGATCCATGGGCAGCCCAATAACATATTATATCCCAGTTCTCTGTCTAAGACTTGAAAAGCAACCTCTGTTGTTATTGGTCCTACTTGTATAGGTAATGTTACAATTCCTTTAGATGGACGTTCTTCATCATCGTAAGCCTTGATACTTATCCTCTTGGAAGAATCAATGTGAAGTTCAGAATACCCTAGTGCTTTGACCAGCTTTAAAGTACAAATGTTGAGACTAGCTCCCCCATCTATGAGTACTCTTCTGATTCTTCTCTTATGAATGTAAGCTTCCAGATGTAGAGGGTCGTTATGAAGTAGTCTATCATTGGGAATATCTTGTTCTGTGAATGAAATACGTGTGCCTTGTGTCAGATTTCCCACCATAGATTGGAAGGCATTTTCATCTATATCTTTGTTCACTATCAAATCTTGAAGTGCTTTGTCCAGTATAGCTCTATGAGTGGGCAAAATTTGCAATAGTTCGAATAATGATATCTCTCCAAGAGTTTTCTTAAGTTGGTTAACAACATTGTAAGTTCCTACTGCTGGTGGTTGATTTTGTGGTATTCTGTTGGCATTTTTTGTTTATGTTGTGATTGTCATTGATGGACACACACTTGTATTGAGATCCCCTTTATGTGTATGAGCTTGTGCTCAACCAGTATTTGTTCGAAATGGTATGTTGTATTCTAGTCTTTAGACTAGTGGTGATTTTGCAGAATGTGTTTCCCAGTATGAAGCGGCATGTCGACCCCAAGCGGTTCATAGATCCCAAGCGGCATGAGGGAGCAAAGTGGCACAACACATTCTTACCAGTCTTCATTTTTGTCAAACCGGCAATCGGTATTTTGTATGAACCGGTAATACTCTGTGATGAGTTACCAACCGGCATTTTGTGATGAGTTACCAATCCACCAATTGTTTAATGGTGCCGACACATTGACGGTGCTTTTTGTGTCATGTAACTTAATATGTCTAGATGCATTGAACCTAGTAAATTGTAATGTAATCCTATTGGACCGACATGAAATCAGATTCCCTTAAAAGGACATCATGTCTAGGGTTTTAAGTTGTTGCTGAAAGGGTTAATGTCGAGCTAGGGTTTAAGGTGGAAGTTGAGAATGATCTTATCTGAGAAGATCAAGTTGTAACTATGAGAGAGATAGAGAAGCCTGAAGTAATGCTAAAATGCATTAACTGTGAGAAATACTAGATCTAACCAAGCAGTTTGTGCTATCCAATAGATCAAACACTTGTTGATTACTCACATCTTTGACAAGTCTGTAGCCCTTAACCGGGTAGGCCTCAAAGCCTTTGTAAAATCCTCTAACAAGGTGGTTCACACATGTGAATCTAAAATCCTCTAACAAGGTAGTCTTTAATCGGACTTATCTCCTAACAGAGATCGAGATTCCTAACAGGATCTGTTATGGTGAAGAACATTGTAAGACCTTAACTGGTCTGACCTTAACCGGTCTGGTTTCTATTCTGCAGATAGTGACTTGTGAGTTCCATCTCACCGTGGTTTTTCCTAGTTGGGTTTCCACATCAAATATCTTGTGTTATGGTTGTATTGGTTTTGTGGGTGAATGCTTTATTCGCATTTTGGTTTGCATGTGTGGTAACCGGTTTGACTATTAGACTGCTTTACCGGTTTATCTTTAGACTGTGTAAGTGTTTTAGTGCAGAGATTTTTGGCATACTAATTCAGCCCCCCCCCCTCTTAGTATTCATCAATTGGTATCAGAGCCTACCTTTCTATAAGTTTAACCACTTGGAAAGAGATATGGGGGAATACACCATGAGGGAACTTACTCAATGACTCACTAAGTTTGAGCAAGCCTATGATGATCTTATGGTCAAATACAAGGCATCTCAAGCAAAAAGGAGAGAACATGCAGAAAAGTTGATGGAACTATCTGAAAGTAGTTCTGAAGATGAAGCTAACATGGAAGCCATGATTGCTAAAGTAAATAAACTGAATGATTCAAACTCCAATCTAAGAAAGGATTTGGAAGGACTAACTATTAGGTTTAGTCAAGAGATTGAGAACCAGAGAAAAGCTGAAGATCGGATAAAGGATAGAGATCATGAGATCTCCAAGTTGAAACAAGAGATTAGTGCACTGACTGCTCGCCTTCATGAGAGCAGAATGGAAAAAGAAGACATGCAAGGAGAACTAAACATAGCCATCTCAGAAAATGCAAGTCTAATGGAGACAAACACTACTATTTCCAAAGAACTCTTTGAGTCAAAGGAAATACTTGCTAAGTTTGGCAAAAGTACTGTCAAGCTAGAGCAAAAGCTTGAGTCATCTAGACCGGCAAAGAATACCAATGGTCTTGGTTTCTCTAGACATGAGGAAGGAGAATCCTCAGGAACAAATGCTGAAGCATCAAAGAAGCAACCGACACTCAAAGAAAAAGGTAAGCAAAAATTCAAACCTATTTAGTTTAACTGTCTTAAAGAAGGACACACTGCCAATCTATGTAGGAGCAAAGCCTATAATAATTTTCCTTATTTTATCAACAATGTACCTAGATCCAATAAGTTCAATGGTCATTGTTATGCATGCAACAAGTTTGGGCATAGAGCATTTGAATGCAGGTCTGTGATGGATAACACTGGAAGATATCCTCAGAGGACCTAAGGAACTAGTCCTAAACCTTTTGTGAACTGGAATCACAACTGGTTTAATGTCTTCAATCATCAGTCAAGAAGCGGTGGTCATCAAGAGGCAACCAGATGGAGAGAAATTTGTATGATCTATCATGGTCATGGTCACACTGCTACAACATGCAGAAGGAAGAATGGAAACATGTACAATGGACCTTGGAGAGCACCTAGACTTGTTTACTATCACTGCAACAAACCGGGTCACATTGCAAGATTCTGCAGAAGCAAAAAAAGTATATCTGATGATATACCAGTCACTCGGGAAGGAGAAATTGATGTTGAAAAAGTTCAAGGGGACATGAAGAAAACATGGAGGAAGAAACCAACAATGTCAGAAGAGGAACCGGTTTCTACACCTAGTGTGGAAATATCGGAACTAGCAAACTAAGCCTTAAAGGCTTAGGGGGAGCAAACGGCGAAAATGCTTTCGAACCCCCGGTTGACACCGGTAAAAGACCTTAACTGGTATGTGATACCTATCACTTGGCAAAAGATTAGAAATGGTAAAAAGGAAAATTAGGGTTTACGCCCTAATAGAGGAGCATTAATGATGGTAGGTGAGAGACATGTATAAATGCATTTTTCAAATCATTTCTCACTATCTATTTTCGAGCGAAGAAAAGTTTTCAAGTGTAGAGCAAAGAAAAGGAGATTTGAGCTTAGATTTCAAGAAATTGAATAACCTTGAAAGAGATTCAAATCCAATTTGCAAGCGGTAGTGGAGAACACAAAGTGGTGATTTGGCATCCGATGGAGAGTGGAGTGAAGCAGAATCAGGAAGCCCTAAATTCGCGTTTGAAAGGTATTTTTCTTGTTCTTGAAATACTCTACAATGGCTTCTACATCTCATACTAGTTCGAGTACATCAATTGAGTCGAAAAGTTTTATTCAAAGGAAGTCTAAAGATAATGCTTTGTCACAAGTTCCGGCTAGAGTCATAGTTGAAGAAGGAATTTTTGATTATATTGATTGCAAAATAGAAGACCTAGGGTCCTTAGCCATTCACACTTAGTTAGGTCTATTTTGCGGCAAGGACAAAAGAATCAAACCGGAATTTAGTATCTTAGAGAAGAAGAAATTCCATAACGCAGTATATTTTCTGGAAGATTTCACGGAGGATCACATCAAAATTATTTTGAGCAGAGTCCACAGCGACAAGATGTACTTGGAGAGGACGCATGACATTACACCTCAGGAAATTCATGCAGTCACCAGCTTTTATAACATAGGGGAAGTGCCAGCCCTGAGAAAAGTGAGAAAAACCAAAATATCCAAGCTCACCGGTTCAACCAGTGACTCACGGGGTATGACAGTCAATCCTATCAAGGATGATCTGCTGAAATACGCCTGCATGGTGATAGGATACATAATGTTTTCAGCCAGCAGGATTAATTCTGTATCTGCTGCAGTGGTAAATGTCGCTTACCAGATGATAAAAGAGGATGCATCTTTCAACTTATGCACCGGCATGCAGAGGCAACTCCTGTTGAATCTTAAGGCAATCAAATAGGATAATTCACCAAGGTTTAAGTTTGGACAACTACTAGTAGGGTTGTTCTTTTATTTTCAAGGCTACTTTCCTAGTGTAGGAGATGTCCAGTGGTCCCCTGACCAACCGGTAACCAAGCAGATAAAGGAAAGTGTATAAGCCATTGGAACTGGCTACCCTGAAGTACTGAACAAATATTTTGATGAGTTCAGAAGAAAGATGAGTCAGAGGGTAAGAATCTCAGGTGACATAGTGAAGAAATACGAAGATGACATCTGTTTCACTATTCAAGTGGACAAATGTTTAATGGAGGTTGTTGAGCCTAGAATGGAGGAAGTAGAACCAATGGGCTATGAAGTTATGTTTGACATGCTGGAAGGGTATGCCTCAATCCTTATTACCTCAACTCTTGATCCAAAGGCTAAGATAACCGGAACCTACTTGGAGAGGATTGCACCGATTGAAGAACCATCGGTGAAGAAAGGAAAAGAACCGGCAACTAAGAAAGCCAAGGCAGTGCCTGCAGCATCGGCACCGACTACCACTATAACTCCAAGAGTGACCAAGCGGTCACCGGAAAAAGTCTTCAAAAGAAAAAGGAAGACTAAGACAAATGAACCAGACTTTGAAGAAACCGAGTCTAATGAAAAGCCGAAGTAGGCAAGACAGACAAAGAAGGTGAAGAAGAATGAACCGACAATGTCTGCACTGGTAAATATTGATATCTCCTCATACAAACCTTTGACACATTGTCAAAGAATAGTAAAAAATATTAGGAGAAAATTACTTCATGATTTAGTAGATTATTATGATGATTTTAATAGTGAGGAGAAAGATGAAGTACTACAGGAAATCATTCTTTATTTATGTAAAAATGACTAGTCACCATAAGAGATTAAAGCTCAGACACCAGATTCATTATTTAAAGCATTAGATAATACATGGCACATTGCCATTGAAAAGGAATAGGAGATTAGGGAGAAAGTCTTTGCACAGTACTTCCCCGAACTCTCAAATTCAGAATTATTTGATGCCTTGGATCAAAATAAAGGTCTTTTCTTCACAAGGAGAAGAAGACTCTAGTTGTTGGAGGGGATAATTGATGATGTTGAAAAAGATACTCATCAACATATGGCACATGCTATCAGCTCTCACAAAGCATGAATGGCCAACCTCCAAGTAGAAAAGGAACCGGTTATTTCTAGACCGGATGAGGTCTTTGATGAGGAAGGAAACTTGGTGGAAGAACCAATTGACACTATCGATGTTGATGCCCTAGATGTAGAAGATGTCACTCAAGACATACCTTCTGAGGGAACTGAACAGGGGAAACAAGCTGAGGACACACAACAAGCAGCAAAGGAATAGGAAGAGAAGAAGAAGAGGGATGAAGATGAGAAAAAGAAGAAAGAGGAAGAGAAGAGAAAGAGGAAGAGGAGAAATGAAAAGATGAAGAAAAGAAGAAGCAAGAAGATGATAGGAAAAAGAAAGAAGAAGAGGATAAGGAAGAAAAGAGAAAGAAGGAAGAAGAAGAAAAGAATAAGAAGGAAGAAGAAGAGAAGAAGAAGAAGAAGAAGGAAGAAGAAGAGAAGAAGAAGAAGGAAGAGGAAGAAAAAAAGAAGAAGGAAGAGGAAGCACAGAAGAAGAAGGAAGAGGAAGCAAAGAAGAAGGTAGAAGCAGAGCAGAAGCAGAAAGAAGAGGAAGACAAGAAAAAGATGGAAGAGGAAGAGAAAGAGAAAGAAGAGAAGGAGAGGAAAATAGAAGGAAGAAGCAGACAAGATAGCTGAAGCAATGAAGAGCACATAGATGGAGATGGAGACTTCTAAGGCAACCGAAAGCCAAGCCAAACCGGCTGCTATCTTAAGTCCTATTGATCTCCAATCTACAAGTGAGTCTAAGCTTATGCAGAGCATCAAGGTTGCCCAAGAGCGCCTTGAAGTCATTCGCAGGAAAAGGGAACAAGATATTATTCAGGCGGTTGTAGACACACTTACCGGTTTAATCCTCGGTACTAATCTTCCTAACACTGAATCATCACTAGCACAACTCAAACTTCTATGTACTGTAGTGGATGATCAGGTGCAGAGTCTGGAAGAAGCAGCAGAGGCCAATGTAAAGAAAGAGCACCAAAAGGCTCTTAATGTTGCTCTAGTGAAAAAGATGAATGAGCTTAGGACTAAATTGCTAAAAGATCAAAAGGACATAAGGAATGCCTTGGATGAGGGAAACTTGCTACGTAGTAAAATCTGTCAACCTCATCTGTTTTGTGACGATGTGCTAGCCAAGAAGCAAAAGCTTCAAACAAACTTACAGTCCTACTTGGGCACATTTAAGACACCTTATGATTCCTTCCTTTGTAGCATATGGGCAAACCATTCACCGGTTCCAGATCCAGTCAGCCAAGATGGAGCAAGAGATCAGCACACGGTCTAGAGATTTGTAGGAGCTTCAACTGGTATTACTTCCATGACTGCAAATTCTTCAGAAGTGTTATCTGAACCTAGATGCCTTGACAGTCACACAGGAACTGAGCACAATAGATGCCATGGAGGAACAGGTATCCCAGATGCAAATAGAGAAGGAAGTGGCAACCTCCCTTCTTGAGTCCTGGTCTCTATCCATGAAACAATTTTTGCAGGACTATAAATTGGTTTTTGACAAGTATTATTCATTATTGTCATAAACTTTATATATATATATGGAAATAGGGTTTTTCAATAGTACTTTGTCATTGTTGGAAAAGGGGGAGAAGTATATTTGGTTTTTGGTTTTAAAATTTTGATCTTCTGACACGGGGGGAGAAGTATCTGGCTTTGAAATTTTGATATATGTTGTGATATATGCCATATGCTATGATGATTATGCTCTGTATGCAAAATTTCTATACACTGTGTTGATTACGGGATAGTGTATATGCTTAGGGGGAGCAATTTTGTTAATGGCAAGTTTTTTGTTGTAAAACACTTAGATGTCAAAATTTTTATTTTCCTAAGTGTTGCCATCAATGCCAAAGGGGGAGATTGTTGGCATTTTTTGTTTATGTTGTGATTGTCATTGATGGACACACACTTGTATTGAGATCCCCTTTATGTGTATGAGCTTGTGCTCAACCAGTATTTGTTTGAACCGGTATGTTGTATTCTAGTCTTTATACTAGTGGTGATTTTGCAGAATGTGTTTCCCGGTTTGAAGCCGCATGTTGACCCCAAGCGGTTCGTAGATCCCAAGCGGCACGAGGGAGCAAAGCGGCACAACACATTCTTACCAATCTTCATTTTTGTCAAACCGGCAACCAGTATTTTGTATGAACTGGTAATACTCTATGATGAGTTACCAACTGACATTTTGTGATGAGTTACCAATCCACCGATTGTTTGACGGTGCCAACACATTGACGGTGCTTTTTGTGTCATGTTACTAAATACGTCTAGATGAATTTAACCTAGGAAATTGTAATGTAATCCTATAAGACCGACATGAAATCAGATTCCTTTAAAAGGACATCATGTCTAGGGTTTTAAGTTGTTGCTGAAAGGGTTAATGTCGAGCTAGGGTTTAAGGTGGAAGTTGAGAATGATCTTATCTGAGAAGATCAAGTTGTAACTATGAGAGAGATAGAGAAGATTGAAGTAATGCTGGAATGCATTAACTGTGAGCAATACTGGATCTAACCAAGCAGTTTGTGTTGTCTGATAGATCAAACACTTGTTGATTACTCACATCTTTGACAAGTCTGTAGCCCTTAACCGAGTAGGCCTCAAAGCCTTTGTAAAATCCCTCTAACAAGGTGGTTCACACATGTGAATCTAAAATCCCCTAACAAGGTAGTCTTTAATTGGACTTATCTCCTAACAGAGATCGAGATTCCTAACAGGATCTGTTATGGTGAAGAACATTGTAAGACCTTAATTGGTCTGACCTTAACCGGTCTGACCTTAACCGGTCTGACCTTAACCGGTCTGACCTTAACCGGTCTGACCTTAACCGGTCTGACCTTAACCGGTCTGGTTTCTATTCTACAGATAGTGACTTGTGAGTTCCATCTCACCGTGGTTTTTCCTAGTTGGGTTTCCACGTCAAATATCTTGTGTTATGGTTGTATTGGTTTTGTGGGTGAATGCTTTATTCACATTTTGGTTTGCATGTGTGGTAACTAGTTTGACTATTAGACTGCTTTACCAGTTTATCTTTAGACTATGTAAGTGTTTTAGTGCAGAGATTTTTGGCATACTAATTCACCCCCCCTCTTAGTATTCATCATATTCCTTGTAAAGTTACCTTTGATCTGTGAGTAACTACTGCACAGTCTCTGTCTCTGGGAGTTATGGTGATCGTAGAGATTGTATCATTTGTATAATAGGCTATTTTATCAAGATTTAGGTTAAATCCCTCTTCATCGTCTGTGTGGGTATGTTTGACATCCATGATATGTTCTATGATTTCATCTTCAAACCAACCTAAGTGAGATGGTTGATCATGCCCCCAGTCTCTGAGACAAATATTTCTATCATCATCATACTTTGGTGCCTCTAATATTATGCAAATTTGGTTATCATCTGTGTGAGTGTTTTGATATTGGTCATCTTGATCAAGTTTTTCTTGTGAATCATTGTTTGCTACATCTTCTGAGCTAATTGCATGAATAGTGTTGTTAGTTATATTGTCTTGGGTACCTGATGTGGTAGCTTTCCCCTTGTCATTCTTAACAAAAGGATCCTTAAAAATCGTATGATTTGTGTTTGCTAAGGTTTTATCGGTATCAATTGTGATGTCCCCTTGGTCTATCATATCTTGGACCAAGTTTTTCAATTTGTAGCAACTTGTTGTTTTGTGACCTTTAGTTTGATGATAATCACAGAAATCATTATCATTCCACCATGTGGGTTTGAAAGGACCTGGTTCATACACTCTTACCTCAAGTAAAGTGATCATGTTTGTTTGTATTAACTTTTTGAGCACTGACTCAATAGGTTCTCCTAGAGGTGTGTAATTTCTTCTTGGAGCATTTACCCTGGGGTATCTTGTGTTCATGTTTCGTGTAGCATTTACATTTGCTGATGTTGCGTTATTCCCTGTATGTGGATTAGATGAGATACTCGTTCCCAAAGATAATATGGGTTGAGTTTTGTTTATCATTCTGGCATCTACAATACCATTATTGGTCACATTTTTGTTTTTCGACCAAAACTTAGATTTTTCATTGTTGTTGGTATTACCATACTTAATAAGACCTTGTTCTACTAGTCCCTTCTCACATTTGAGAGCCTTTTTCCATGATTTGTTTGAATGTGGTTAAACATTGCATTTGTATCGGATATTTAATCTTAGGAATCAAATTTTCTGTGAACATATCCACTTGCTCTATTTCTGGGATAACTGTCTTGCACCTCCTATAGAGAGCCCTCCATCATTGTATGAAGGATGCAAATGTTTCATTCTCATATTTTTTAGCAGCATACAAGTCCATCAAAGTAACCAGGGTGTCAATGTTGTGTGAGAAGTTTGCAATAAATTATTCAGCTAATTCTCCCCATGATGTGATGGTTGGTGGTAAATGTGAAAACCACTCTAAAGCCGAACCTCCAAGACTTTTAGGAAATAATCTCATTAGATAAGTATCTTCTAAGGCAACCTCTATACATGTTGTAAAAAATTCTCTGATATGATCTCTAGGATAACCCTTCCCTTGATATCTATCAAATTTGGGCATTTCAAAATGTTGTGGGAAAGGTGGCTTGTATAATGTGTGATCAAATGGATAAGGACGTAAGTCCTGCATTGTGTAGCTCTTGTTATCATTACCAGTTTGCATGGTCTTCATTTGTTGTGTCAGAATATCTGTTTGTGTCAAAGGTATACCTTGTGTTTGTGTATGTCCCACAAAAGGATTCGTGGTTGCATAACTAGGAGGTTGTTGGAAGGTACCGAGATTATAACCCTGTGTGTTGTGCATTCCACTAGGTACCATGAAATAGATGATATGCGAACCCATGTTTGGTTGAGTTGTACTTGTTGTATTGACAATACCTAGGTTTGCATTTTGTTGACTATATGTGGATCCCATAGAATAGGAAACTGGAGGTTGGGTTGCACTTGTTGCTTGTGTTTGAATAGGTGTTGAGACACTTGATATTATCAATATTCTCTATGATGGTATACTAGCATTGACTTCTGAAGATGACACACTTGTTTGAAAGTTTGCATTTGTGTTGATATTTGTTTGGATAGGTACGTTTTGAGGAAAACTAGAGGTCGTTGCTTGTATTTGTGTCAAGGGTGGTGTTTGACTGTTATCTTGACCTAAAGTTTTTCTTGGTGGTAAAATCTTTGTGACATCAAAATCCTTAGGTAGTTTTGCCCCATTTTGTATTAACAATGAAAGATACTTGTCCCTATCGCTATGTATAAGTGCATCTAGGATCATGAGGACATGTGGGTCTTGTTGTGTGGATTTAATTTCTTCCTTTGTCAAATGCTATTGTAATTTGTTTAGGGTGGACATTGTCTATGTACCTGAGTGTTGACCTATTGAAATGTCTAAATTCCATGTAGGGTTTACAGACTGTGTGTTTCTCAGGTCCATTATTCCTTTCGCTTTCTGCAACCTTGTGACAGGCATCTAAAATTGCTTATATGAGGGTGGTTCTATGCAAGACGATGACTTAACCCTAGACTGTAGACGTAAATGCAAGGCTATACTAGACTCTCTATTGAGGATTTTGACGTGAGACCTTTTGAGCATTCCTAGATTTCTCTAATGCAAGTCTTTCCATTTGTTGATGAAGTTGTTCAGCCTCAATCTCTCTATCAATTATATGGGAAATCCTAGACTCAATTTTTATCTCGTGTATGACTCCTATATATTGAGGTGCACTTCTTCTTAAATCCAAAGCTAAGTTAGCTAGACCATCAATTATTTCTCATTGACCACCATTCAGAACTAAATTAGGTTGCTCAAAGGGGAGAAAACCATCACCTGGGAGACCCATGAAGGCACATGCTATGAATCTATAACTAACAATGGACTTAGACGTATATGAGGTCTAGATGAAGACGTATATGATAATGTAGGACTATGTAACTAATATGGATGATAATGCAAAAGACTTAGGATGATAATGAGGATGTGATTGGGACTATGCAAAAGACGTAGGATGATAATTAGGACGTGATTAGGACTATGCATAGGATGATAATGAGGATGTAAGTGGGACTATGCAAAGGATGTAGGATGATAATGAGGACGTAAGTGGGACTATGTAAAAAACTGCCTAGGGTCACAAGTATGTAAGGACTTTTGAGTTTTGGTTTCAAAATGGACTTTGTTTTCTATAACTTCATGTGTAAGACAATGTTTTGTAGTTTTCCAAATCTGAGAACAATTGCTGGTAGGTATGTATAGCTGACTGACTCAATTTTCATACAATCTCAGAAAATGTGGAGATACATGGGATAGGGCCTGAAATAGCCCAAGGGATTGACTCAATACTGGTCTAGCACAATGATAAGTTAAAAAAGAATGGAATACAATCTTAGGATGGATAGTGGACACCATTCAGTGAGGCCCTTACGAAATACCGAGACAAAATGAACAGATAGAGAGTCTAGCAGCACTGGCTCCACTCCATGACACACACTTCTCGGGCATGCCAGTCTCTCTTACCTTGAAGATCCGAGGATCTTATAGATGAGGGATTCCTGTATCATAGTGTAAGGTACATGAAGGGTATCTATGGGGTACGATCCGCACTCCCAAAACCACTGAATGTAGGATTTTTGGTAACTAAATTGGTTCTTAGTATTAGGTTTCAAGGGGTCCTGATCCAATGATGGATTCTCAGAGAAAGCCACTTAAGGCTTTAATTGATCTTATCGATGCAGGAAAGGCCCCCACATACTTCGAATTCACTCAACACTCTAGTTGCTTGACCAGTATATTTATATAGCAGCTCGAAAACCCACTCAAGAGTACGCTAGGAGAGATGATATCCCCAATGCATCCCAATTCGAAGTACCTATGTGGGGTGATGAAATCCCCAGTCAAAGATACCCCTCACTATGTAGAATAAAATAAAATTTGGATGTCATTGTCACCTTCCTTCTTTCTCCCAAGACCCTGAAGGTGGGTGGAAAGTCAGTTAGTGCAACAGTAGGTCCACCCTAGACACAATAAAAAGTTCTTTACCTTAAGAAAATGAAAAAATGATTTAATCTAATGTAGCCTAATTCACGTTCATTTTATAGCCCAAATTTAGGTGTTAGATACGCATGTGCATGTCTATTTTAAACACCAAATCAAAATATGAAGGCATACATGTCAATTTTAACCATTTGTTGATTTTAAGCACCAAAAACCAAGTGTGAGATACATGCATTTCAATTTTAGCCCATTTTCATTTTAAGCACCAACAACGAAGTGTGAGATTATCCATGCATGTCCATTTTAACCCATGTTCATTTTAAGCACCAACAATGAAGTGTGAGATTATCTATGCATGTCAATTTTAACTGTTGTTGATTTTAAGCACCAAAAATGAAGTGTGAAGTGTGCATGCAAATATACTAATCTAATCCTTTCTGCAAATCTGCCACAACCTATAAACAAAAGATTAGTAGTAAAAGCAAACTAATAGAAAACAGAAACTCAAAATTTGACAGAGGTGGATGCATAAATTTACCTGTGCGTTTGCTTGATACTTACAGAGCGAATGCGTGAATCTGACAAAGCGAATGCGTAAATCTGATAGAACGAATGCGTGACAATATCTGGTCGATTGCATAGCACTAACAAGTCGATTACATGATAGAAGGCAAACAACAACAAAAATTAAAAACTAACAAATAAAATAAAACTAAACCTGATCAGGAACCTGCAAAACCAATTATGAAGCCCTAGCCAAATCCCTCATCATCCATTCAATATTGATTAGATCATATTTAATTGTATAAGAAAGAACTAGGCTATTATATCTATCTAAGGCCAGTTGTTCTTCTGAATCCTGTATTAATTTTTCTGCCTGGAGAACCTTTTGATAGCGTTTGGCTTCTCTCCTTTGTTGTTTCATCCTTCTTGCACTTGAAATCCTGAACTGAACTTTTCTTGCCATAAACTGTATCAATCAAATCATAAAATAAAAGTAATTTGATTCTAGATTAACCAAATTTAAGACAAAATTAAATAGAACAGATAACAGATGGAAGAAAAAATTAAACAGCAAAGCTTCCTGCGAATGCGTGATTCGGAAAGGGCGATTGCATGACCCTGTCAGAACAAATGCATGACCCCAAAGGGTCGAATGCATGATGTTGTCTATGAGATTGCGTAATGATGAATGCTCGATTGCATGATGGAAAAATCTTTTCTCTAAATTCGTGCAACCTGCAAAAAAATGAAAAATCCGCACAATCTGCAAAAATCACACAGAAAAATAAAGAAGGTTAAATTGTTGTTAGTTCACGTCGGGTTCACCAAAATGTCATACATGTAAAATTCATCTTATTCAAAACAATAATCAATTAATTAGAAATCAAGGGAAATCACGAATCCCTATCTAATCAAAGAATCTAACAAAGAAGACAATGAAATAATTCAATATCAAGTAATAAGAATTATAATAATTCAATGAAATTCCCTATTCCAAGATTGCATATTACTTCCATTGCTCTTCTCTTCTCTGTGGTATGATGACTCTTAGATATTGCGCTGGTAACCTGCAAGTGACACAAAGATTCGAAGTTCATGATTATTGAGAATGGAGATTGAATGCTCAATTTATAGAAAATTGGAGAAGATTGATTGAAAGGTGGAACATAATGATCAAGAGGTGGAACTTAGGTGAAAATTGATAGTTGAACTGCTTATTGTAGGAGTGAAACTCAATAGATTGAATAGATTAATTGAGTCAACTGATTGAGAAAAAGCTGATTGAAGGAAGAAAAAGAATGATTGGTGGAAATAAAGAAGATGACACGGAAAACTTAATTTAGAAAAAGCTAACTGAAAGATGGAAATAAAAGTTGAAGAGATAAATGATTTAATTAATTAATTTAGCATGTGCTTGCATTTAGATTTAGATTTTAAATTTAATCTTTGCATGATATTTATTCAAATAATTGAATTTATTTATTCAATTTAGCATTTGAATATATTTAGAACTTAACTTTGATTTTCAATTTGGTTTTTGAAATCATGCACATGTAATTGAATTTGGAAGAAATTAGAAGAATATGAAATTAAATGAAATTAGAATTTGGGGATTTGGAAATGGAAGAATCAATTTGTTATTTAAATAATTTAAAGAAAGTATTTAATTATTTTAGAAATAGAATTTAATTAAATAATAAAGATTATCTAATTTAAAGGATTAAATCATGATTAATTAAATAATTAATATTTAATTAATATTTAGAAAAGAGTTAATGATTAGATGATCAGAGATAGAAATTGAATAATTAGTAATTTATTTAAATAATAAAGATTATTTAAATTGGGGAATTAACCATAATTAATTAAATAATAAATATTTAATTAATATTTAGGAAATGATTAAAATGATTAAATGATGATAGAATAGGAAAATAGAATAATTAGTAAGATGGTAAGGAAATATGAAATTAGAAAAAAATAGAAAAAATAGAAGAATAGGATTAATTAACTTAACTAAATAATTAAAGAATTATTTAATCAATTAGAGGAATAATTAGTACATGATCAATGAGACATTTTTAAGTGTCTACAACTTTGGTTATAGACTAAGCTTAAACCAGTATTAAACCTGGCATAGTTGATGTTGATTTGAAGCAGTACATTGTATTGGATTTGATAATCCACTTTTGTAGTCAGTGTGACTCTTATTGAGCAGTGAGCTCTAGGCAGTTGGCCTTCCTGCATGTGCAGGCCCCTCATTGTAAGTAATATTTATTCATTGACCAGTGCGTAAATATTGTGGGTCACAAATCCCACCGAGGTTTTTCCCACACCAAGTTTCCTCATTAAATATCTTGTGTTATGGTGTGTTCTCTATGTTGTCTCTGTTATTCTTATTTGTTGCATTAATTCTTATTTACCGATACACTGTTTTGGGATGGAAAGTTCTGAATAAGTTTAAATATTTTGCTAACCGGTTAGATACTGATTCACCCCCCCCCCCCCCTCTCAGTGTCTTTGGGACTGTCATTAATCCTAACAATTGGTATCAGAGCCTGGTCCTCTATTTTCAAAGGCCTAACAACTTGAGGAAGATTCTGACACCAGTAAAGATGGAGAACTTAAGAAAACAATTGGAAGGAGCTCTTGTAGACTATGATGCAGAGAAATTGAAGAATATCAAACTTGAAGATGATCTGAGGACTGCACAGGAATTTATTTAAGGACTTCAGGAGAATCTTACTATAGCTCAAAATAAAAGAAAAGAACTTCATGAGAAGATGTAGAAAGATGACGATGAAAAGGAAACTCTTAATGAACTTGTAAACAAGTTGAGAATAGAGAACTATAACTTGAAGAATTGAAAGTAAGATATGACTATTAGGTTAGTAAAGACATTGAAGATAGGAAGAAGAATGAAGAAGACTTGACTAGGAGACTCAATGATGCTGGAAATGAAAATCTAAGACTCAGTCATGAAAATGATATGCTGAAGACGGATCTAATTCACATGCAACATGATATAACTGAGCTTATGAGACAAAAGGGAATTCTAGAAAATGAGTTGGGTATTGCAAATAAACATAAAGAGAAATTCAAGAAAAGTTCAGAAGAACTTGATGATATGCTAAAAAATCATAAACCTAATGGAGATACTAATGGACTTGGATTTGAAGTTGGAGAAAGTTCTGGTGCTGCAAACAATCATGATCATAGTAAACCGGTATGACAACCTAGTGATTATAAATGTAATGGGAAATGCTTTAACTATAACAAGTATGGTCATAGAGAAAATCAGTGTAGATTTAGAAACAATCAGAACATTAATGCACCCAGCGGTCAATGTTCCAAATGCAACAAAGTTGGTCATAATTCAGAAAATTGCAGAATGAATGTGAGATGCTATGTTTGTGGAAGATTTGGGCACTTATCTAATCAATGCAGAACACAAACCGAGGTAGGATATGTAAAGGCTATTTAGAAGAATAATGTAACTTGTTGTGCTTGTAACAAGATTGGACATATTGCAAAATTCTATAGAAGCAAGACTGCACTGGCAAACAATAAAGGATCCAGTTTGAAAGGCAAAGAAAAGGTAGATGAGGTAAAGCAAGAATTTTCAAAACAATAGATTAGGAAGAGAGATCAAAATGTTGATGAACTATCTCTACATCAGTAAAATAGAGTAATACTCCACCGATAGGAGATTCTTCATCCAACTGAGAAGTAACCTGTTTTGGGGGTATTGCAGAAAGTTGAAAATCATGCAGAGTACCCTCGGTTGATGGTGAGAAGATAGATTTATTCCTTACCGGTAGATGTGTTAAGTTTTCACTTAACCAGCGAGCATTTAATGCGGTTGTTGAGAAAAATTTCATTATAAATCAGCTGATTTCCCTCTTTTTTGACACACCGAACATTCCAATTAGCAGAGAGTGCGAAAACTGAGCAAATGCATTCAAGGCAAAGGTATGAAGTGATTTCTTTGAAGCATTCAGAATACTTTAAGGTAGCTAAAGGTATTTTTCAATGGCTTCTTCTTCTGCTCCCGAATTTATTCGAAACCCTACAATTGTAGAAAATGTGAAACGCCCTAGGCCCATGTTGAAGATAATTCTCAAAATTGTGAAGCAAGATGACTCTATAGGGGCATTCTATAAAATTCCTAAAGATGTAGCATTTGCAGAAGACCCTAGGATTTATATACATTGTAACATTGAAGAATTAGGTTCTGAAAAATTGATGAAAATGTTTAAAACGGTAATTTGTGATGAAAATGGTGTTGTTAAACCTGAACACAAGATTGTAGAAACTCTAGGTTTTGTTGAGATATTGAATATCCCTAAATTTTTGGAGGAAGTAGTCAGGATTTTTTTAAGTAGAGCACATGGAGAATTCTTATGGTTGGATTTTGTTTACAAAATAACCGGATAAGCAATTAGGGCAGTAACTGGTTTACCCTCAACTGACAAAAGACCTGATAAAACTAAGAAGATTCCCAACAACACAATGATAAGCCTAACTAGAGAAACATCTGACAATAGATCACTAAGAGTGATTTATATTAAGGACATCAATGTGAGATTTGTGAGTATGGTGCTAGGATACAAGAATACACATGCTAACAGGCTAAATTCAATTTCTAGCCTCTATATACACAGTGCTTATGAGATGGTTAACAACAATGCAATGATTGATGTATGTGAATGGCTAAAAGATGAGCTTATTGACAACCTAAAAAAGATCAAAGGTGACAAGAAAGGAACATTCCTCTTTGGAAACCTTTTGGTATGTTTAATGTTGTATTTCACTAAGGAGATTCCTGGTACATGACCCAAAGACTTTGGTTATGATATACCGATAGGAAAAAAATTATAGGTGGCTTTCACTGGCATGGGAACTGCTAAAGACAACAACATAGCTGAATACTTTAAAACTTTCCAAGCTAAGATGAGAGCTAGAGAAAGATTACCACAGAGTATAGTAGACAAGTATGACAAAGAAATCTATTTTGCTATCAAGAAAGATGAGACATGGATGAAAGTTGTACTCCCTAGGACTGTATGGGTGACTGAAATGGGATATTAGGTAGATCTTAACATTCTTGAGACATATGCTAAAGCATTACTAGATGCATCGAGAGAACCATCAGAACAAGTTTTTGGCAGTGCTAAAACTATTGAAAGTGATGTAAAAACATTGAAGCAAAGGAAGAAAAGAGAAAAATTTATCAGAGATGCTTCTAAGAAAGTAAAATAAATCAAGGAAAATATAATGAACATCAGTGGCATATCACAAAGGAGATTCCTAGCATTGGTCACAAGGACTTTGCTTATGACATCCCTATTGGAAGATAGATTATGGAAGCAATTACTGGAATAGGTGTTGATGGTGACAAGCTGGTAAAAGATTATTTCAAGAACTTTCAAACTAAGATGAAGGCAAGGGAAAGGATTCCTCAAAGCATTGTGGACAAATATGACAAACAGATATGTTTTGTAATGAAGAGAGATGAGACATGGATGGAGGTTGTTACTCCTCGAACCATTTAGATAACAGAGATGGGCTATGAAGTAGATTTGAACATTCTTGAGTCTTATGCAAGGATACTTCTTGATGCACCAAGGGAACTGACTGACAAGATATTTGGCACAGCTGAAACAATTGAGAGTGATGTATCCATGATGAAGGAGAGGAAGAAAAGAGAAAAATTAATGAAAGATGCTTCGAATTTTGTAGCAGATGTTAAGAAAGGATTGATGGGACTTGAACATATGAGTGGTATTGCTAAGAGCATGAAGGAAAGTAAAGCCAAACAACAACTGGTAGCTCATGTTTCCCCAGTTGTTACTTCTTCTGAGATGGAAAGTGATAAAGAAGCAGAATTTAAAAGAGTTGAAAGAAAGAAAAGGAAACCTTCACCGACACCTACTCCTTCTCCAAAGAGGAGAAGAACACTAAGGAAGAAACAACAAGCTATGAGAGAGCCCAACATTCAGAGAAAGAAACTTATACCAAAGAAACTGACACCTAAGGTATCAGACATTCTATCCCCGGAAGAACTTATAAATGAAATTACCCAGGATGGAAACCTTAGCAATATCATCAAATGTTATCATACTTTCAAAGATTCTGATAAGGGAACAATTGAGGAAAGTATCATTCTACATCTTGATATTTACAAGAGTTTTAATTGAGGTCGTTGATGATTTGCCTAATGATCTTTATCTGAGACTTGAGGCAAAAATAATGTCTATAATGGAACTTGACAAGAAATTGAAAGTTGAAGCATTGTTGGCAGTTCACCCTGTCAATTCCTAGCAGGAGATTGATGAATTGATTGCAGAAGCCAACCGGTCAGTTTTTGCTAGTGGTCACTGGTAGGTTAGCTTAATGGCAAGCAATGTCAAAGAGATTACTGATGAAATGGCTGACAAATGGGATATATTCTTTGTGGAAAAGGAGAACAAGGAAGAGAAGGATAGACAGAAAATAGACAATCTTTCACTAAAGTATATTAGAAAAGTGATAAGGGTAAGAACAAAGTTGGTGGTATTCCTGACTTGACTATCAAGGATAACCTACCCCACCGGCTGAAGACACACCACCGGTAGTGGTAGAGAAACAAATTGAGGAACAACAAAAGGAATAGGTTAAAGAACAAGTTGAGGCACAAGTTGAACATGAGGAAGAGAAAACAGAGGAAGTGAACACTGAGATTATTGATCCAGAGTCAAACATTCTATTTACCATGAATGTGGACACTCAGGATATCAATGTAATTATAGATAAATCTTCTGAGAATGTTGAAGAAAAGAAAACTGAACCTATAAATGTTGACACTCAATAGAAGGTACAAAAATCGACAAAGAAAGAACCTGAACAGAGTATAGTTGAACCGACAGTCAGCAAGGCAGAAAGTAAGGATGACAGTAAGGTTGAAAACAAAGTTGAAACACAAAGTGAGCAAAAGGAAGAAATAGTGGATAAAGAAAAGGTCAATGATGGAAGTAAGATAGCTGAAGTGCTTTATGTGCAGACATCCAGAGATGAGAAGAAACCAACTGCAGAACCTCACACTCCGCCTAGCACTTCCACCATGGATTACAGATGTACAAATGTGACAGATGTACTTTTGGATTCCATTAAGAAGATCACTGAATGCAATGCCTTAGCATTTATGGCTATTGATCACACCTTACCTATTTTACAACAGATAGCATCGACATGTAAGGTAGATGATATTGTAGGCTCTATTGGTAAGTTAGACACATTGTCTAAATTCATTTCATCTAATATTCAGTCGATTGATAAGATTAATCAGGAGACAATTAGAGAAAGGGTAAATAAGGAGAAGGTAGATTTCTTTAATAAATCTATTGAGGACTGTACAAGAAATTTAGATTCCTTAATACTGGCACTAAATTCAACAATTTTGGAGTTTAAGGAACTGTATAGAGATGTTTGCAAGCCACACCATTTGACTACTGATATTGATGATCAAATTAAACAAACACAGAAGGAAATTGATGATATAGCAGACAACCTGATTGGTTCTTCTAAACTCACTTCAATTTTAGATCAAGAAATGATAGTATATGAGGAGAAAATAGAAAATATTGAAAAGGAGAAAGCTCGATTAAGGTTAAAAGCCCGCGAGTTAAAGAATAAACTTGGTCCTAGATTGGACAATTTGTTGACACACTAGAATGGACTATCTAAGGCTACTATTACAAGAGGAAGATCACCGGAGGAACAAATGCTTCATCTAACCAGCATGATCCGATAGATTGAGGATATCATTTCTAATAGTTCTAAATTTTTTCAAGGAGTTAATCTGATTGTAGTGGATATCTTTCAGATTGTACATAACCGGTTATAGTCTTTTAGGTAGAATTTTTGAATTTTTGATTCTTTTTAACAACCTTTGTCATTGATGCCAAAGGGGGAGTGATAGAGAAAAGGAAAAGGTATAGTGAAGGAGATCATTTGCTCAGAGGGAGCACTTTTGGTTTTGGCAATTTTGGTTTTTGTTTTTTCTCATGAGTGTTGCCATCAATGACAAAGGGGGAGATTGTTAGCATTACACACTCAGATGAGAATGGTTGATGTTGTCAATGATGACAACCAACTAGTAATATGATTCTACATGATTCTATTGATTATACCGGCAACCAACTTTGCATACCGTCACCAACAGCTACACAAAGTTCATTCACATTGGCATCCAGTTTACACCGGCAATGAATCATATCGGCACCTAGGCCAACATATGATAAAGTTTTGTTTATGCGAATTATATTGTAAAGTAATTAATTATTTGTAGCCGACATGGTTTGATGAGGTCTTATTTAATAGTAATTACACAAGTTTTAGAGTCTCATAGACATGATCTAATATCTAATTATATTGTATCCACCTATACATGAAAATACCTCATTCCCATACATTGATTCATTCCATAATTAGCAACATAACACGATGAAAGTAAACCAATACATCTTTTCTTCATTGCAAAATGACTCTAACTAAATGCATATTTCTATTGCATGACAAGATGGTGCAAAATAAATGTTTAATTTTCCACTCTAAGTCTATTCCAATGTTAAACACATAAGATACAACTCACTAATTATATTACAACATAAACATGGCAATTTCAATACAAGTGTTTATGTTCACTACACATGCTTATAATGTTGCCCAAAAGGTGAAATAACCAACAGTCTACACTCTTTTCATATGTTTACAATGATGTCCAAAGGTGGCATAACCATTGTTAAATCAATGATACATATGAACCATTACATAACAAAACCATATGAAGAACTCCATAGGAAGCCAAGTCTAATGTATAATCATGGATACACTACATGCTACTAATACATAGTCCATATGATTCTAAGATTGCTCAATCTTTCAAATGGTTCCTACACTATTACATAACAAGTACATCTCATAAACCATAGAAGTTGATACATAAATATGCTCCATCAAATCCGTAGCCATCATGAAGAAAGACCCAAGTCCACGCACATGAAGCACAAGAACAAGAAGGGAAAAACCCCAACGGAAAAAATCTCCAACCACCCGATCAATTTGGAACCTACAAGGAACCACCCCTCAAGCTAAGAGATGTCACTAGGTACCAACACACACACTACACCTAGGTTGATGCTTAAGACCAAAGGGACTAACACAAATAAGGACTTCCATACACATGGACCAAACACCAATGCAATTATAACTAAAGAAACTCCCAGAGGCCAACACATCATCAAACATAAATACGAATGCCAAAAACATAAGGGAAACACATGTACAAGGGAGTGTCATCACATGCCATACCAAAAAAAGGCTCTATCCTAAGGGCATGTGGAGCCATCTCAACCTTTGAGAAACCAAGGGAGATTAGCTTACCATCTCCATGGTCTTCTCATGCTTAGCCTAAAACATCCTCCCTAGGACTGACTCATGAGGCACTATCAATTATTATCTTTTTAGTTACTTAACCACCCATTCCCATCCATTATTTAGTTATCACTTGATTTAAAACAAGGTAAACTCCCTTACGTCCAAGAGGTCTGGACTTCATGCATCCTTACAAGGAACCTCATGATACTCCATCTCTCGTGAACTTGGGTGTTGCAAGGGAGCCCACTCCCTTTACATGGACCCATAAACAACATTTCAAGAGGCTCTAAGCTAAATAAGTAAATCTAAAATGCAACAACATGTAGCACCAACCCATGCACAACCACATAAATATGAAAGCTTAACATTAACACACAAAGAGAGAGAGAGCCTCTTGACATATAAATCAAATAATTTTGTTGTAACAAAACAATAAAACCCAACAAGGTCTCTGTTGGAATCCAAGAACACTGAGAGGGGGGGTGAATCAGTGTTCTACCAGTAATGTTAGTTTTGAACTTATTCCTTATTAACCGGTTAATAGTAAATAAAATTAGAGTGCATACACAAAATATCACAATGAAAGGCAACACCATAACACCAATATTTATACATGGATAACCTTGCAAAGGGAAAAACCACGGTGGGGTTGATACCCACAATATCTATATACTTGATCAAGGTATACAAATATTATATAAGGGGGTCTGCACATGCCGAAAGGCCAACCACCTAGAGCTCATTTCTCAAACACAAAATATAGGAAGTCTCACTGACTTACAAAACACTTACAAGTGTTTACAAATGAAAATGAACTTATAAATAGCATCTGACCATGCTGGATAAGTTCTGGTTAATGCTTTGATATCCTTCTCTATATACCTGTTCTTTAATACTCTGTTCTGCTACCCATTAAGTTGTGCACGTGAAACTGCACATAGTCACTTCCAATCGCATACCAAAATGCATACCAAAACTCACTAAAATATTTGCAATCAATAGCTCGCATACCATCTAACATATATGATCTATCACAGAGGTAATCTTCTTAAATATCCTTCAAACTTAACCATGTTGGCTTCAACAAGAAACATAAACAAGTCAGCTGCCGGAACATAATGAAAATCAAACATAAATCCAATGACCATGTCGGTCATCACACTTTACCATCAAAATCCATAAAAATATAATCGAGACCAAAATATTTCCTTAGCCGAGTCCTATCCATTACTAGGTTCCATATGCATTTTACGGGGATCTCGACATGTTTCTGAAATCAAGACTTAGCCGGGTATGAAGTGAATTCCGGTTTTGGTGTTGGTGTAAAGAAATGTGAATACCAATACAGGTTAAGTGCAATGAATGTCGGTTAATAAAACAATGAAACATTTTACCCTGAGATGATGATTTTCCATCAATGACAACCCATAATGCCATGAACCTTACCAGATGAGTGTCAATTTCCAATAGTCTCCACACTTGTTATTAAAAATTAGCAGCATAGATAAACTAATTCTCACAACAAATAACATGAAAGCATCCCAATACAACATGAATCTTGCAACCAAACAATGGTGCAATGAACATAAAGGTGACACCAAATCTGAAAACCAAAACCAATCAAACTCAATAATTTCAAGACAACCTCTGGTTCCCCAAGTGCAACATAGCACATAACATAATATGATGACCATAGTAGAAAATGATAAAATGAGGGAGGGCATCATTTACATTACGCTTAGTCTGTGTTGTAACTCAGGGGCTTCATCCAAAATCACAGCTAAACTTGACACTAAAATATCTAGAACTCATGCACAACATGATACATAGAATCATACAACAAAATAAAATTTACCAATGAGCTACAACTCCACATATACATAACCTTTATGTTGCCTAGCAACATGGACTCACATTAAGCAAATCTGAATACACATACCAATACCAAATAAAACACTATATTTATAGCATCAACCAAAATGTACAAATTCATTTACAGACCCATCGAAATGGGTGTTTTGGTTCAACGACGTGAGAAGGCCCATCAAATGGGCATTTATCATAAAATACCCCATGCTACAAGAAAACACATCCCAACATCGTGGGTGTTCAAATGTTGTAGAACATGACATAAACATCGTGGTGTAGCAATCCATGATATGTGTATCGTGTTGTTGCAACCACAATACATGTATTGTTCTTGCAGCAACCACGATACCCATATCGTGGGTTGTTGCCCCCATGATCCATGTCATGTGGCAACATCCACGACATGTATCGTGGGTGCTACCCTCCATGATATGTATCATGGAGAAGCATCCATGATATGTGTTGTGGGTGTTGCATCCCACTTCACACACCCAACCAAAATAAAAAGAACAGAGAGGGTGGCAAGTAAGTATGGGCTGCTGGAAAATAAATAAGGTATGGGGGCGACACACAGCCAGCAACCCCATCTGAAACAAGGGTGCTGCATACAAATTGCCCCCAAATACAAAAATAAATAATATAATAACAACAAGCAATACACAAAATCACAATTCCATAATTCGTAAAAGGGTTTGACAGAGAGATTCAATACCAAATTCAAGGAAGACAATGAAGGTCTGAAATTTTACAAACATAGATTCTAGACAACAAATGTTGTCACTATTTACATTGCAATTTCATAACAATTAATTTTTCATTTCCTTATTCATTTGCGAATCTCATTTAGGAAGTAAACTACTCATTCTACCTTGAGTTCACAAGCAATTTCAGACATAGAGAAAACACACAACATTAAAATCTGAGAACAATACAAAAGGAGAAAACAAGGGGCCAACCTCTTTCCTGTGTTACTGAAGAGAGCCTTTGGTGAAGAGCTTGCTCACTGCCTCCATCAACAACACACTTCCAGAACAAAACTCCAAACCACCAATTGTAAAGCCAAAATCCCCAAATTTTGCCAAGTGCCAGCAGAAAAATGAGTGCAGAAGAAGACAACATGTTTCATGACAAGCATATAAAAGCCCAAGAAAAATAATGAAACCCTAGCCTTTTGATTAGCCAATGAGAATATTTCATTTTGAAATATATTTCCCTCTTCCACCATGACAATATAATAAACTTATTTATTTATTATTTTCTTTTCTTTTTTTTTATGGGATATTTTGAGAATCAAAATAAAAATATATTACTCTCGTTAAAATAATAGTAACCATAATATTATAATATAATAGGTAGGGTAATTATTTATTATTTACCCTTATTATTACTAGTATTTTCAATTGTTTGAAATAATGCTAATAAATAGGCTTTATTAAGTAATAAAAAAGGTTGATTAATTAAATATTCAAACTTCACAATAGTAGCTAAATAAAGATTAAATATTAAATAAATAAAGTAATTAAAGTAAACAAGATAAATAATTGAATAAAGGTTAAAATCACCAATAATTAAATAAAATCAGTAAAGCGAAATAATTAATTAACTCAATAGTCTTTGGACATGTAGTGTCACAGTTAAAACACTTCGTTGGTGAAGCGGCCACCAAGGTTGAAACCCCTGTTGGGCCATTGTGCTCGCAAGCCTTGTGTCTTCGCTGGGTCATTGTGCTCACAGGTTTGAACAAGTGAAGTGTGGGGATGAGGTCCCCTAGTTGTGGCCTCACCGGTTCATAGCTCTGGGTCAAAAGTGTTTCACATGGAGCTGGAGGGTGTATCATGCTAGCGTCGCCAGTCACATTAAAAAGTTTACCAGACATTATTTTATAAAAAAAAAAAATTAATTAACTCAATAAATCAAATCAACTAAAAACATTAATTATTAAATATTTAAATTCAATCGCGAGAAATAATTAAATAATCAAGAATCGTTAAATCTTAGTAAATTAAAATAACACTACCACTAATTAAAATCATAAATTATTATTAAATAATTAATCAATCACAATAAATCATTTATCACCAATTAAATAAATTAAACAATCAATCCATTACTAAATTAATAAATCGCGATTAAATAGATTAAATAATTAATCTATTACTATAATCAATAGAGCATAATTTAAATAAATTAAATAGACTAAATGGTCAAACTCACCATGTCACATATCATAAACATGATGACTGACACGACATGACAAAATTCGCCAAGACTGACGACAAGACTCAATGACAACCTAGACCTAGAGTGTGGGTAGGGAACTAATGACATCTCCGAACAATATATTTGCCATTGGGAAGAGATACACTCACACCTATAAAGCCAGGGGAGCTCGCACCTGGGTGTCTGGGAGGAATGAATGTCTTAATACCTGCAACCCTGCAACCATAATGAAGATACATGTGAATATACATATATATACAAAAAAGGCAAGTGGAGGGATATCACAATGACACATCCCACTCGCAATGAGTGATGTGACGTTGATCCCCCCATGAAGACAATCAAACAGTATCCATACAGTGAACATATAACTCATGAAACATCGCATCATAAGTAAATCAAACTAGGGTTAGTATATCCATTCCAAAACGAGGCATAATCCATAAAATCTATCAAAGCACGTGATAATCAAATGCGGTTACTATCCATCTATGCATCAATCATTATATAGTACATTTAGCAATTCACATCATGATAAACATCTAACCATGTAGAAATCATAACTAGTCATGAGTATAGTTAGTAATATCAATAGTATAAGATCATGTAATGTCTATCATCAAAAAAATCAACTGAGAAACGTAAATAGTCATAATCAATATCCATGCATCACATAAGTCGAATCATATCCAGCATATCCATCGCACAAAATAAAGGTCTGATCAAGTCAATCCAAAATGAAACAAGAGTCTACTCAAGAGTGGGCACTACAAACCAACTCACTTAATCTGACTACAACACTAAAACACACACAGAGATATGTTGACATCAATGACAAAAACACATTCCTGAAAACTTCTCAACAATATCCAACAAAGTCTTATACTCAATTTTAGTACTAGATTTAGCCAATGTATAGGATTCAACAAAAAGTTCATATCCTCTATACTTTAGGTTGTGCAAAACCTAGGTGGGTCCCCCTTACTGGCATTAAAAATTAATAACCAACAATCCTAACACAATTCCTACCAGAATAATCAAACAAAATTACAAGGGTTTGTGTGATGACTTATTGACTTATTTATCCCTTGTTTTCCATTTAGCACTTCCATTTAGCACAAGCATGAACTGAATAGGAAAACTAAAACTAATTTAAAACATGGAACAAAAATGATTTTCAGATTTAGAGATGTTTCCATCCAAGGCCTAAGCAAATAAAAATAAACAAGATGAGTGCCCAATCTATTACAAAGCTAAAAATTAACTGTTATTATTATGATCAAAATTACATCATTCTTTCTGTGAATTTCTTTAGACTTCCTAGATCTAACTGGCCTCACTACAAAAAATATTGCACCCAAAGTGGTACGTGCACTTTGAATGGAACCCCTAAGACTGAAGAAGAAAAAGAATAAATAGAAGAAGAAGAGAGCCCTAAAGCTAATCTGCAAATGATAACTAACAACTTCCACTTCACGATCAACGACACTTGGACCTTGCATCTACAAAACAAGTATTCTCGTTCAATAGTTATATATGCCTTTGGTTTTCTCTCATTCAACTTGCAACTGAAAATTTATCTTTTTTCTCCTACTGGGCTCTTCTCGTGAAAATATTTATGTTGTTGTTGTATTATACCTTTCTTGATGACCATGTGAATAATTTTTAATCTGAGTAAAAAATATACTCCCTCCTGGAATTTACCATGTTTGACTTTCATACTCAAATTTTCTAGGTAGTTAAAATGTTTCTGCAATTCTTATACCTCATCATTTTAACCCATAAAATTATATTTTTGTGTTATGCCATGTAGGACATTATATCATACATTTGGCATACGTTAGTCCTAGTTGCATCTTTGCACCCACTATAATATTATCATCACATATTAAATCTTGTATCCTCTCAGTAATCATCTATTAGGATAAGTGGTGAACAACTAAGAGGCAGGGGGGGTGAATTAGTTTTTGATAGATTATATCAATTAATCCACTTAATAACCTTTAACCAGATCACATAAACATTAAGTACTAGAATAGAAGATATAGATACTGGTAAGTAATAAAACTTAAGAATGAAACAGAGAATTAACACAATGCAACCATACCACATAACCCCATGATTTATATGTGGAAAACCCAGAAAGGGAAAAACCACGGTGGGAAGCCTACCCACAGTGAGATGATACTTCTATAGAAAGTATGTGATACAATGAGGGGCTTACACATGTAGGAAGGCACACTGCCTAGAGCGTACTGCTCATTACAAAAGAGTCTAACTGACTACAGAGAGGTTATAACCACCTCAAGATAAATGGACAACAATCCAGAATAATGAACTGCCAGAGATAGCATCTGCCATGCTTGAGTAAAGTCGCAATTAAGCTCAATACCAAAGGCCTTTGACCTCTTCCTTAATGAAAATTCAATCACCTATGATCGACCAAATCTCCTTCGCATATGATATTACATTCCACGACCACAAATATGATCTACAATGAGATCTTACATCAATTTATACCAAACCTAAGGCCTAAAACAATTAGGTCAGCCACCTAAAAGATATTACAATAAGATCATTACATACATCCATATTACAATGATATGCCATGTTGGCTTAAGACCAAGACAACAATAACCAATCCATAAATCATCCAGGTAATGTATAGAGAACACGTCAACATGATACTGGTCCATAACATAGATAGGCACCAGACCTAATCTGGGTCCACCATGCCAAAGCAATGTCTTCAATCAGTTGAGGCATGATCAAAGAACATCTTCAGCATCCTGAAATCCATGTAGAAGTTGCACCAACACCACTTATGCATCCTGTCAAGATTTCTCAGTGAAAGCTCTGTCGTTTAAACCTTAAACCCATGCTGATAAGGGTTTACAAGAGTGTATGATAGCATCTGATTACCAAATCAATACTAACTAACCAAAAAATGCTCCAAAAGCATGTAACACATAAAATCAATCATACTTCATTGATCCAAACATGTCAAAAGTGTCCAACAGATAGTCCTTTCAGCCCGTAACACCAGATCTTCTACTGGTAACCAAAACTTGTCTGTCAGTAACCAAAACCTGTCTGTCGATAACCAACCATAACAGTTAGTGTTGACATCAATGAAAAAACATCAATGCAATGCATAATCAATTCATCCATATTGCCAACAATCTCCCCCTTTGGCATTGATGGCAACACTAGATGTGAAAAATATCTAAGTACCAAGAAATGCCAAACAAGTCTCCCCCTGTGAAAGACAACCAACAATCTCCTGAATATCAATAGCTCTCCCCCTATGAATAGTATCTCTGTAAAGTTCTAAATTTTTTTTACATCACTATCTCTTCCCCTTTGACATCAATGCCATAAATCTGACAAAAATATCAAAGCAAGAATATAAACCTCTAAATCTCAAAACTGACTACTCCCCTTGAGTAGTAGCACCACTCATCAGTGCTAGAATGAATAATATCTCTGATACTGCATGTCAAACTGATGACAAACTACATCAATCAATTCTCTGTCAGAGGGGTAGAAACCTTGAACCTATCTCTCAAATACTCAAATGATTCCTTAGACAACAGTTTAGTGAATATATCTGCAATCTACTCTTTAGTGTTCACATAAAACAATTTCACTTCCTTTTCTTCTACCTTGTCCTTCAAAAAGTTATATTTTATTGATATATGCTTAGGCTTAGAGTGAAATATCAGATTCTTAGACATGTCAATAGCTGCAGAGTTATCGCAGTAGATAACTACCAGTTCACTAGAATTTACCTTGATATCCTTCAACATTTGCTTCATCCACAAGACTTGAGTGCAATTGGTTGCTGTTGCAACATATTCAGCTTCTACAGTAGATAAAGAAATGCATGACTATTTTTTGTTGATCCATGAAACCAATTTCTTTCCAAGAAAGAAAGCTCCACCAGAAGTGCTCTTTCTGTCATCAGTATCTCCTACCCAATCTAAATCAGTATATGCACATAAAGTGAAGTCATCATCTCTAGAATACCGCAAGCCATATTCTATTGTTCTTTGGAAATACTGAAATATCCTCTTTATTGCACATTCATGATTTTCTTTAGGATTACTTTGATATCTTGAAACAATACTTACTGCATTCCTAATATCTGGTCTAATCTAAGTTAGATATAACAAGCCACCAATCATAGACTTATACCTTGTTGGATTTTCCGGTGTAGATGTATCCATGATAGATAATTTCTCACTTGTCACCATAGGAGTACTTACTGGTTTAGAATTATCCATACCAAACTTCTTCAACAATTCCCTTAGATACTTATTTTGACAGATAAAAATGCCTTTACCAGTTTGAGTAATTTGCAAACCTAAGAAAAATCTCATTTCACCAATCATGGACATTTCAAATTCATTCTTCATGTTGTTAGCAAATTCCATGCACAATTTATCTTCTCCTCCAAAAATGATATCATCAACAAATACTTCAATAATCAGAATATCATCATGAGTAATTTTATAATATAAATTACTATCAGCACTTCCTTTAGTAAAACCAAGCTTCAAAAAATATTTATCCAACCCTACATACCAAGCTCTAGTAGCTTGTTTCAATCTATATAAGGCTTTCTTCAATCTGCAAACCATATCTTTATCATCTGTCAGTGAAAATCCATCAGGTTTCTCAATGTATACTTCTTCCTCAAGTTCACCATTCAAAAATACACATTTAACATCCATTTGATAAACCTTATAGTTCTTATAAGCTGCATAGGCAAGAAATAGTCTAACAACTTCAATTCTAGCTACAGGTGCAAATGTTTCATCATAATCAATTCCTTCCATTTGAGAGTATACTTTACAAACCAATCTAGCTTTGTTTCTTTCAACTTGACCATCCTCATTCAGTTTATTCCTAAAAACCCATTTAGTTCCAATAACATTCTTATTTTTAGGCCGAGGAACTAAAGTCCAAGTCTCATTCTTTTCTATCTGATCTAATTCATCTTCCCTAGCCTTTAACCAATGTTTATCCTTACATGATTCAATAACAAATGCTGGTTCAATTAGAGAAATAAGACATACCTCTTCATTTGCTAGTCTTCTTCTTGTAATAACTCCCTTGTTCCTATCTCCAATGATTTGATCTTCAGAATGATTTAATCTTACATACATTGGTGTCTTCTGAACTTCAAGTTCACTGCTCTGATCATCGGTCACAATTAAATTTTCTGATTGTGCCAATGTAACTTTCTCAGTTTCCTGTACTAGTTGAGGCATTGCCGGTTCAGTTATGATCATTTCCACTATCGGTTCCCTGTCATATGATATAGATTGATTTCTGTATTGCTCATCCACTTTCACATTACTGCTCTCCACAATTTTCTGCAATCTTTTATTATAACATCTATATGCTTTGCTTTGAATTGAATAACCAAGAAATATCTCTTCATCACATCTAAGATCAAACTTCCCAATTGAATCATCCCTTTTGATAAAACATTTACTTCCAAAAATTCTGAAATATTTAACAGTAGGTGTATGTCCAAACCATAATTCATAAGGGGTCTTACCGGTTTCACCTTTGATGGTAACTCTGTTGAATGTGTAGATGGTTGTACTCACTGCTTCTCTCCAGTAGATGTGAGGCAATTTGGCTTCCATCATCATAGTTCTTGCTTCATCCAAAATGGTTCTATTCTTCCTTTCCATTACTCCATTTTGCTAAGGAGTTCAAGGTGCAGATAATTGTCTCCTAATTTTGTTTGTCTCACAATAACTATTAAATTCATGAGAAGTGAACTTACTGCCTTGATCTGATCTTAGACATTTGATTTTCAATCCAGTTTTTGTTTCAACCTTAGCTTTAAAGATCTTGAATTTCTTAAAGGCTTCAGACTTCTCCCTAAGATAAGTCACCCACATCATTCTAGAATAATCATCAATTATTAGCATGAAATACCTATCACCTTGAAAGCTTCTAGTCCTCGCTGGACCGCATAAGTCAATGTGAATCAAATCAAGTACATCAATAGATTTATCATGTATTCTCTTAAAATAATTTCTAACTTGCTCTCCTAATTGACATTCCTTACATATCAGATTATAAGGCTTCATAACTTAGGTATATCTCTAATTGCCTTTGTTGAACTGATCTTAACAATAAAATCAAAATTAACATGACACAACCTCTTATGCCATAACCAACTCTCATCAATATGAGTAATCAAACATGTCTTATTACTAGTATTCAAGAGAAAGATATTACCTCCAGTCTGAGTACCAGTTGCAATATCCAAACCAGTTTTGTTAATGATTTTGCATTTTCTATCTTTAAACTGAAGTTGGAAACCCTTGTCCACCAATTGACCAACACTTAAGAGATTATGCTTTAAACCTTATACATAATAGATATTATCAGTATTATGCTTGCCATCCAGCGAAATAATAACTCTACCTTTGATCATAAATTCTTTGTCATCTCCAAATCTAACTTGATTGCCATTGTATTCTTGCAGGGATAAAAATTTCCTTTTATCTCTAGTCATATGATGTGAGCATCCACTATTAATTACCCATTCATCCTTGTCTTCAACTTTTGTTGCCAGGGCCTTTTCTTCATTTATGATAGCCGGTTTTGGTTCATCTTCCTTTAAAGCATAGAACACCCATTCCTTTCCATTTCCAGATCCACTAGCAGAGTCTGCTGCTGGTTCATCCTCAGAGTCATCACTTACTCCTTCCTCATCTGCTATGTAGCATTGTTTACTTTTCTTGAATCTATATCTGTTCTGATTATGCTTAAATGATTTCTTAACTCTCTCTTCAAATCTTGTATTTCTTTCAGGACATGTAGATGCAAAATGACCAATCTTATTACATGCAAAACATTTAAAAGGTATTTTTCCTTCATACTTACTTCCTAGGGGTCCTTTAGGTACTCTTCTAGCAACTAAGGCTTCAATTGCTCAAATTATTCATCTTATTTCCTCATATCTTCCAATTCTTTTGCATATAAGGCTTTCCAATCACTTTTTCTGGTAGATGATGATGATGCATGAAAAGAAGGTTTAGACTTTGCAACTCCAGAAGGTCCAAATTCTTCATGCTCAAAATTAGATAATTTCCCAATCAGAATATCTCTGTTAACTGAAGTGTTTGCCATTGTTCTCAACTCATTAATTGTAGTTTCCTTAATCTTGTAAGCTAGTGGAAGGGCTCTCAAGACTTTGGAAACTATTTCATCTTCACTCAAAGATCCTCCACAACATTGAATTCCCATTACAATCTCATTTAATCTTTCCATAAACACAACAATTCTTTCATTATCTTCCATCTTCAAGTTTTCATACCTTACCCAGTAACCATCAAGTTTAGCAATTTTGATAGTAGGATCACCTTCATTCAGAGTTTGCAATTTATCCTACATAACCTTTGCCGATGATTTATTAGTCAATCCCATGATTTGTTGATCAATAAGTGCACACAAGAGGGCTTCTCTAGCTTTGCAATCATTTTCAATATTCTTGTCTGGGTCTGCAAGAGAAGGCTTGCCAGATGTTGGATCATAAGGTGTGTATCGTTTCTCAGTGATCTCCCAAATATCCTTTCCAAGACATCTAAGATGAGCCTCCATTCGAATTTTCCATATCCTATAATTTGTTCCATCAAGCTTAGGGATTTCTCTTCTGAAAAATAGTTGTCGGTGGATTTGAAGTGTTAGTTGCCATAGGATCTACCTCAAGTGGTTAAACTTTTGCAAAAGAGGACCAAAACTCTGTTACCAATTGTTAGGATAACTGGTGAACAACTGAGAAGGGGGGGGGGGGGGGGGGTGAATCAGTTGTTGACAGATTATATCAATTAATCCACTTAATAGCCTTTAACCCGATCACATAAACATTAAGTACCAGAATAGCAGAAATAGATATCGGTAAGCAATAAAACTTAAGAATAAAATAGAGAATTAACACAATGCAACCATATCACATAAAACCATGATTTATACGTGGAAAAACCAGAAAGGGAAAAACCATGGTGGGAATCCTACCCACAGTCAGATGATACTTGATACTTTTGCAGAAAGTATGTGATACAATGAGGGGTCGACACATGCAGGAAGGCACACTGCCTAAGGCATACTGCTCATTAAAAAAGAGTCTCATTGACTATAGAGGGATTATAACCACCTCAAGATAAATGGACAACAATCCAGAATAATGAACTGCTAGAGATAGCATCTGCCATGCCTGATTATAGTCCCGGTTAAGCTCAATACTAGAGTCCTTTGACCTCTTCCTTAATCCCAATTCGATCACCTATGATTGACCAAATCTCCTTCACATATGATATTACATTCCATGACCACAAATATGATCTACAATGAGATCTTACATCAATTTATACCAACCCTAAGGCCTAAACAAATTAGGTCAGCCACCTAAAAGATATTACAATAAGATCATTACATACATCCATATTACAATGATATGCCATGTCGGCTTAAGACCATACCAACAATAACCAATCCATAAATCATCTTGGTAATGTGTAGAGAACACGTTAACATGATATCGGTCCACATCCTAGATAGGCACCAAACCTAATCTGGGTCCACCACACAAAAGTAATGTCTTCAATTAGTGGAGGCACAATCAAAGAACATCTTCAGCATCCTCAAATCCATCTAGAAGCCGCACCAACACTACTCATGCATCCTGTCAAGATTTCTCAGTGAAAGCTCTGTTGGTTAAACCTTAAACGCATGTTGGTAAGGGTTTACAAGAGTGTATGATAGCATCTGATTACCAAATCAATACCAACTGACCAAAAAATGCTCCATAAGCATGTAACACATAAAATCAATCATACTTCATTAATCCAAACATGTCAGAAGTGTCCAACAGATAGTCCTTTCTGTCGGTAATGTTGGCATTTTTTATGTTTATGTTGTGATTGTCATTGATGGACACACACTTGTATTAAGATCCCCTTTATATGTATGAGCTAGAGCTCAACTGGTATTTGTTCCAACCGGTATGTTGTATTCTAGTCTTTAGACTAATGATTTTGCTAAATGTGTTTCCCGGTCTGAAGCGGCATAACGACCCCAAGTGGTTCGTAGATCTCAACCAGTACAAGGGAGCAAAGTGGCATAAAACATTCTTACCAGTCTTCATTTTTGCCAAACTGGCAACTGGTATTTTGTATGAACCGATAATACTCTATGATGAGTTACCAACCGACATTTTGTGATGAGTTACCAACCCACCGATTGATTGACGGTGCAGACACACTGACGGTGCTTTTTGTGTCGTGTTAATGAGTATGTCTAGATTAATTGAACCTAGGAAATTGTATTGTAATCCTATTGGACCGACATGAAATCAGATTCCTTTAAAAGGATATCATGTCTAGGGTTTTGAGTTGTTGCTGAAAGGGTTTATGTTGTGGCTAGGGTTTGAGGTGGTAGTTGAGTTGTTGTAAGAGTGATCTTATCTGAGAAGATTGAGTTGTAAACAGAAAGAGACAGAGAAGACTAAAGTAATGCTAGAATGCATTAGCAATGACCTATACTGGATCTAACCAAGTAGTCTGTGCTATAAGATAGATCAAACACTTGTTGATTACTCACATCTTTGACAAGTCAGTAGCCCTTAATCGGGTAGGCCTCAAAGCCTTTGTAAAATCCTCTAACAAGGTGGTTCACTTCTATGAATCTAAAATCCTCTAACAAGGTAGTCTTTAATCAGACTTATCTCTTAATAGAGATTGAGATTCCTAACAGGATCTGTTCTGGTGAAGAACATTGTAAGACCTTAACTGGTCTGGTTTCTATTCTGCAGATAGTGACTTGTGAGTTGCATCTCACCGTGGTTTTTCCCAGTTGGGTTTCCACATCAAATATCTAGTGTTATGGTTGTATTGGTTTTGTGGGTGAATGCTTTATTCGCATTTTGGTTTGCATGTGTGATAACCGGTCTGTCTGTTAGACTATTTTACCGGTTTATATTCAAGTTGTGTAAGTGTTTAAGTACAGAGATTTTTGGCATACTAATTCATCCCCCCTCTTAGTATTCATCAATTGGTATCAGAGCCTACCTTTCTATAAGTTTAACCACTTGGAAAGAGATATGGGGGAATACACTTTGAGGGAACTTACTCAACATCTCACTAAGTCTAAGAAAGCCTATGATGATCTTATGCTCAAATACAAGGCATCTCAAGCAAAAAGGAGAGAACATGCAGAAAAGCAGATGAAGCTAATATGGACGCCATGAATGCAGAAGTAAATAAGTTGAATGATTCAAACTCCAATCTGAGAAAGGAGTTGGAAGGACTGACTATCCGGTTTAGTCAAGAGCTTGAAAACCATAGGAAAGCTGAAGATCGGGTAAAGGACAGAGATCATGAGATCTCCAAGTTGAAACAAGAGATTAGTGCACTGACTGCTCACCTTCATGAGAGCAAGATGGAAAAGGAAGACATGCAAGGTGAACTGAACATAGCCATCTCTGAAAATGCAAGTCTAATGGAGACAAATACTGCTATTTCCAAAGAACTCTCTGAGTCAAAGGAAATACTTGCTAAGTTTGGCAAAAGTACTATCAAGCTAGAGCAAAAGCTTGAGTCATCTAGATTGGTAAAGAATACCAATGGTCTTGGTTTCTCTGGACATGATGAAGGAGAATCCTCAGGAACAAACGTTGAAGCATCAAAGAAGCAACCGACACTTAAAGGAAAAGGTAAGCAAAAATCCAAACCTATTTGCTTTAAGTGTCTTAAAGAAGGACACACTACCAATGTATGTAGGAGAAAATCCTACAATAATTTTCCATATTTTATCAACAATGTAACTAGATGCAATAAGTTCAATGGTCATTGTTATGCATGCAACAAGTTTGGGCATAGAGCATCTGAATGCAGGTCTGTCATGAACAATACCGGAAGATATCCTCAGAGGCCCCAAGGAGCTGGTCTAGAATCTTTTGTAAACCAGAACCCTAACCGGTTCAATGCCTACAATTATCAGTCAAACAACAATGGTTATCAACCGGCAACCGAATGGAGAGAAAATTGTTGGATTTGTCATGGACATGGACACACTGCGGCTACATGCAGAAGGAAGAGTGGAATTATGAACAATGGACCTTGGAGAGCACCTAGATTGGTTTGCTATCACTACAACAAACCGGGTCACATTGCAAGATTCTGCAAAAGTAGAAAGAGTATATTTGATGATATACCAGTCACTCAGAAAGGAGAAGTTGATGTTGAAAAAGTTCAAGTGGACATGAACAAAACTTGGAGGAAGAAACCAACAAGGTTGGAAGAGGAACCGGTTTCTACACCTAGTGTGGAAATATCGGAACCGGTAAACTAAGCTTCAAAGAGGCTTAGGCGGAGCTAACGGCAAAATGATTGTGAACCCCCGGTTACACCAGTAAAAGCCCTTAACCGATACGTGATACTTGTCACTTGGTAGAAGACCAGAAATGGTAAAGGAGGCAAATTAGGGTTTTCACCCTAATAGAGGAGCATTAATGGCGATAGGTGGGAGACATGTATAAAAGTATATTTCAAATCATTTCTCACTATTTGTTTTCGAGCAAAGAAAAGCTTTTCAATTGCAGAGTGAAGAAAAGGCGATTTGAGCTAAGATTTCAAGAAATTGATAAAACTTGAAGGAGATTCGAATCTAGTTTGCAAGCGGTCGTGGAGAACACAAAGCGGTGATTTGTCAATCGATGGAGAGTGGAGTGAAGCAGAATCAGGAAGCCCTAAATTTGCATTGTAAAGGTATTTTTCATGTTCTTGAAAATACTCAACAATGGCTTCCGCATCTCATATCAATTCCAGTACATCCATTGAGTCGGAAAGTTTTATTTAGAGGAAGTCCAAATATAATGCCTTATCACAAGTTCCGGCTGGAGTCATAGTTGAAGAAGGAATTTCTGATTATATTGATTGCAAAATAGAAGACCTAGGGTCTTTAGATATTCACACCCAGTTAGGTTTATTTTGCGGCAAGGACAAAAAGATCAAACTGGAGTTTAGTATCTTAGAGAAGAAGAAACTCCATAATGCAGTATACTTTCTAGAAGATTTTACGGAGGATCACATCAGGATCATTTTGAGCAGAGTCCACGGTGACAAGATGTACCTGGAGATAACGCATGATATCACGCCTCAGGAAATTCATGCAGTCACCAGTTTTTGCAACATAGGGGAAGTGCCAGCCCTAAGAACGGTAAGCAAAACCAAAATTGCCAAGCTCACTAGTTCAACAAGTGACTCACGGGGTATGACAGTTAATCCTATCAAGGATGATCTAGTGAAATATGCCTACATGGTGATAGGCTACAGAATGTTTTCAGCCAGCAGGATTAATTCTGTATCTGTTGCAATGGTAAATGCTGCTTACCGGATGATTAAGGAGGATGCATCTTTTGACTTATGCACCGGTATGCAGAGGCAACTCCTATTGAATCTAAAGGCAATCAAATAGGACAATGCACTAAGGTTTAAGTTTGGACAACTACTGATAGGGTTGTTCTTCTATTTCCAAGGCTACTTTCCTGGAGTAGGAAATGTCTAGTGGTCTCCTGACCAACCGGTAACCAAGCAGATCAAGGAAAGTATACAAGCCATTGGAGCTGGTTACCCTGAAGTACTGAACAAATATTTTGATGAGTTCAGAAGAAAGATGAGTCAAAGGGTAAGGATATCAGGTGATATAGTTAAGAAATATGAAGATGACATCTATTTCACCATTCAAGTGGACAAATGCTTAATGGAGGTTGTTGAGCCTAGAATGGAGGAAGTGGAGCCAATGGGCTATGAAGTTATGTATGATATGCTGGAAGGGTACACATCAACCCTTATTGCCTTGCCTCTTGATCCAAAGGCTAAAAGGACTAGAACCTACTTGGAGAGGATTGCACCGGCTGAAGAACCATCAGTTAAGAAAGGAAAAGAACTGGCAGCAAAGAAAGCCAAAGTAGTGCCTGTAGCATCGGCACCAGCTACCACTACAACTCCAAGAGTGACCAAGCAGTCACCGACAAAGAAGAAACTGGAGGAGACACCGGCAAAAGTCTTTGAAAGAAAAAGGAAGACGAAGACAAATGAACCGGACTTTGAAGAGACCGAGTCTGATGAAAAGCCAAAGAAGGCCAGACAGACAAAGAAAATGAAGAAGAATGAACCAGCAGCATCCACACCGGTAAATATTGACATCTCCTCATACAAACCTTTGACACATTTTCAAAGGATAGTGAAGAATATTAGGAGAAAATTACTTCATGATTTAATAGATTATTATGATGGTTTTAGTGATGAGGAAAAGGAAGCAGTATTACAAGAAATCATCATTTATCTATGTAAAAATGACCGGTCACCATCAGAGATTAAATCTCAGACACTGGATTCTTTATTTAAAGCATTAGATAATAAGTGGCACATTGCCATTGAAAAAGAACAGGAGATTAGGGAGAAAGTCTTTGCACAGTACTTTCCCGACCTCTCAAATTCAGAATTATTTGATGTCCTGGATCAAAATAAAGGTCTCTTCTTCACAAGGAGAAGAAGAATCTAGTTGGTGGAGGGGAGAATTGATGATGTTGAAAAAGATACTCATCAGCATATGGATTATGCTATCAACTCTCACAAAGCAAAAATGGCCAACCTCCAAGAAGAAAAAGAATCGGCTGTATCCAAACCGGATGAAGTTTTTGATGAGGAAGGAAACCTGGTTGAAGAACCAAGCGACACTATTGATGTTGATGCCATGGATGTAGAAGATATCATTTAGGACATACCTTCTGAGGGAATAGAATAGGGGCAACAAGCCGAACAGGGTGGTGAGCAAGCTAAGGACACACAGGAAGCGGCTCAAGAACAAGAAGAGAAGAAGAAGAGGGATGAAGATGAGAAAAAGAAAGAAGAAGAGGATAAGGAAGAGAAGAGGAAGAAAGAAGAGGAAGAGAAGAGGAAGAAAGAAGAGGAAGAGAAGATGAAGAAAGAAGAGGAAGAAAAGAGGAAGAAAGAAGAGGAAGAAAAGAAGAAGAAGGAAGAGGAAGAAAAGAAGAAGAAGGAAGAGGAAGAGAAGAAAAAGATGGAAGAGGAAGAAAAGAAGAAGAAGGGAGAAAAAGAGAAAGAAGAGGAGAAGAGGAAAGAAGAAGACATGAAAAAGAAAGAAGAGGAAGATAAGGAACAAAAGAAAGAAGCAGAGAAAAGGAAGAAGATAGAAGTAGACAAGGAAGCAAAAGCAATGGAGAGCACTCAGATGGAGACTCCGAAGGCAACCGGGAGTCAAGCCAAATCGGCTAATATCTCCAGTCCTATCGATCTCCAATCTGCAAGTGAGTCGGAGCTTATGCAAAGCATCAAGGTTGCTCAAGAGCGCCTTGAGATCATTCGCAGGAAAAAGGAACAGGACATAATTCAGGCGGCTTTAGACACCCTTACCGGTTTAATCCTCGGTACCAATCTTCTTGACACTGAATCATCACTAGCACAACTCAAACTACTATGTACTGTAGTGGATGATCAGGTACAGATCCTGGAAGAAGCAGCTGAGGCAAATGTCAAGAAAGAGCACCAAAAGGCTCTTAACATTGCTCTGGTGAAAAGGATGAATGAGCTTAGGACTGAACTGCTGAAAGACCAAAAGGACATAAGGAATGCCTTGGATGAGGGAAACTTGCTACTAAGAAAAATCTATCAACCTCATCTATTTTGCGATGATGTGCTAGCCAAGAAGCAAAATTTGCAAATGGACTTACAGTCCTACTTGGGCACATTTAAGACACCTTATGATTCCTTTGCAACATATGGGCAAACCATTCATCGGTTCAAGATCCAGTCAGCCAAAATAGAGAAAGAGATCAGTACACGATCTAAAGATTTGTAGGAGCTACAACTGGTTTTACTTCCACGTCTGCAAATTCTTTAGAAGTGTTATCTGAACCTGGATGCCTTGACAGTCACGCAGGAGCTAAGCACAGTTGATGCCATGGAGGAATAGGTATACTAGATGCAAACAGAAAAAGAAGTGGCCACCTCCTTACTTGAGTCCTGGTCTCTATCCATGAAACAATTTTTGCAGGACTATAAATCAGTTTTTGACAAATATTATTCATTGTTGTCATAAACTTTTTTTTATATATATCAAATGGAAACAGGGTTGTTTAGCAGTACTTTGTCATTGTTGGCAAAGGGGGAGAAGTATCTATTTTTGGTTTTAAAATTTTGATCTTCTGATACAGGGGGAGAAGTACTCTATCTATTTTGAAGACAAATAGGGAGATGTATCTGTTTTTGAAATTTTGATATATGCTATATGCTCTGTATGCAAAATTGCTATACATTGTGTTGATTAAGGGATAGTGTATATGCTTAGGGGGAGCAATTTTGTTAATGGCAAGTTTTTGTTGTAAAACACTTAGATGTCAAAATTTTATTTTCCTAAGTGTTGCCATCAATGCCAAAGGGGGAGATTGTTGGCATTTTTGATGTTTATGTTGTGATTGTCATTGATGGACACACACTTGTATTAAGATCCCCTTTATATGTATGAGCTAGAGCTCAACCGGTATTTGTTCCAACCGGTATGTTGTATTCTAGTCTTTAGACTAATGATTTTGCAGAATGTGTTTCCCGGTCTGAAGCGGCATAACGACCCCAAACGGTTCGTAGATCTCAACCGGTACAAGGGAGCAAAGCGGCATAACACATTCTTACCAGTCTTCATTTTTGCCGAACCGACAATTGGTATTTTGTATGAACCGGTAATACTCTATGATGAGTTACCAACAGACATTTTGTGATGAGTTACCAACCGACATTTTGTGATGAGTTACCAACCCACCAATTGATTGACGGTGTTGACACACTGACGGTGCTTTTTGTGTCGTGTTACTGAGTATGTCTAGATTCATTGAACCTAGGAAATTATAATGTAATCCTATTGGACTGACATGAAATCAGATTCCTTTAAAAGGACATCATGTCTAGGGTTTTGAGTTGTTGTAACTATTGCTAAAAGGGTTTATGTTGTGGCTAGGGTTTAAGGTGGTAGTTGAGTTGTTGTAAAAGCGATCTTATCTAAGAAGATCGAGTTGTAAATAGAAAGAGACAGAGAAGACTGAAGTAATGCTAGAATGCATTAGCAGTGAGCTATACTGGATCTAACCAAGCAGTCTATGCTATAAGATAGATCAAACACTTGTTGATTACTCACATATTTGACAAGTTAGTAGCCCTTAACCGGGTAGGCCTCAAAGCCTTTGTAAAATCCTCTAACAAGGTAGTCTTTAATCAGACTTATCTCCTAACAGAGATTGAGATTCCTAACAGGATTTGTTCTGGTGAAGAACATTGTAAGACCTTAACCAGTCTGACCTTAACCGGTCTAGTTTCTATTCTGCAGATAGTGACTTGTGAGTTCCATCTCACTGTGGTTTTTCCCAGTTGGGTTTCCACGTCAAATATCTTGTGTTATGGTTGTATTGCTTTTGTGGGTGAATGCTTTATTCGCATTTTGGTTTGCATGTGTGATAACCGGTCTGTCTGTTAGACTATTTTACCGGTTTATATTCAGGCTATGTAAGTGTTTAAGTACAAAGATTTTTGGCATACTAATTCACCCCCCCCTCTTAGTATTCATCAGGTAACACCAGATCTTCTACCAGTAACCAAAACCTGTCTGCTAGTAACTAAAACCTGTCTGCCGGTAACCAACCATAATAGCTAGTGTTGACATCAATGACAAAACATCAATGCAACACATATTCAATTCATCCATATTTCCAACATCATCAACTACAATAAACACTCTTTGTAGCACCTACATTCATCAAGAGACATATAATCTGTATATATATTTTACTTCTATTACCCCTGCATACATTCTTGTCCTTACTGCCAAAAATATAAAAAATAAAAAATTACAAACAACCATCGTAGTGGCATTAAACTTTAGAATTTAGTTTTATTTATATCCATCATTATTACAAGTATTTGTTCATGGCAATGGTATGAGTTTTCAAAAATTGATGTTGAATGCCTTGATTGATGAACATTGACTATAACACTTGCGGAATTCTTTGGATTAGAATAGGAATTTGTATTTTAGTCTTTGTACCCCCTACTCAAGTATTTCAAACATTGTCCTCAAAGGAAGATTTCGTAGTAGTAATCAAACACAATAAGAGAGGCCCCATTAATAGGATATAAATCATATGGTCCATTTTAAGCTTAATGCTACCCTATTGGAAGAAGATCTTATAACAATATCGGTCACATCTATCTTCTTAGAAATCCTAAATAATAGCATTGCTCCCTTATCCTCACAGTATGTACAAATATTCAAACTCTTTGAAAACTCTCAATGCTTCAAAAGAAAGTGATTACTATTGCAACCTTCCTTGTAATCACATTAGAAATAGATGCATCAACACTAATCATTACAAAATCAATTCAATTTCTTTTATTGTGAGGAGAGGTCATAGGGAGTGTACCATTTTGTGCTACCAAATTCCATGCTCAATGACAAATGCATCATTATTTGGGGAATAGCACATGCAAAGGCTTCAAAATCATGCATTCACATATATGTTGCATCACATATAAATGTTGCACCACATAAGTCACACCCATATGCACATTTGTGCAAATTAAATTTAGGGTTTTCTTTGGCATCATGTGCAAACATGATATGGGGTCAAAAGGGGAGTATGAATTCATTGCACCCTTGGGAAAGCGTGCAATGCTTTAAAATCAAAATATTATTTTAGCCAAAATTCTTATGCATTGGAGAATACACAACACCACTCAACAAAACCACATGAAACTAAAAACAACATATCATCATTGAATGCGAAGGCAATAAAAAATAATCCCAAACAAAAAAGATGTCCATTTCAGTGTTTCCCACACTCCTCCTCTAATCTCATATGCTAAGCTTAATACCAATCTTGACAAGGCCGAGCCATAACTCTCAAGAACCATTAAATCAAAAAAAAAGGTTTACATGCAATGCTATGCCCTTGAAATGGCATCTATGGCCGTGAATTTGAATTGAAACTATTACTTTTGAATGCCTTAAGAAATATTAAAGTAACATGCATTTATGAAAAGAGAATTTATATATTTGGATAATCACAATTGGGAGCACAAATATTAATCATCTCATTGTTTTGTTTTGTCAATGCTTGGCTAAAAAATGATCAAGAATTCAAGTCATCACACTAAAGAATTATTCATTTAAGGGCCCATCATTTGGACTTTTGAAACTATAATAGTTGATGGTCATTCCATCAATCTTATTCTTCTAAAAAATGGTGGATTTAAAGTGAATCCTTCCTTTTTTTGCCACTTAGTTCAAATTAGTATGGAGCCTTGCCATTATTAACCTTTGCCAACTAAAACACATGACACATGAACATCATAAAATCTCAACAAAGGAATAAAGGACTTGTTTTGAAATTTATTTACTTAATTTTATGCAATTTGAAAGATCAAACTACGACAACCCCTTGCGCACATTGGACCCCGAGGGATTCAAACTTAAAAAAAGAACCATTTAAAACTATTTAGCCTTAGATCATCACCAAACTAAAACTGCTCACATTTGGGCCCAAAAGATGAATTGGATCACTCTCAAAATTTTCAAATTTTAAAAAAATTTCAGGGTCATTTCAGTCTAGGTTGCAGTCACAAAACAATTAAAGAGCATATCAAACCTTATTCTAGAGCTATGAAATTGAAAAAATGCACTCACATATGTCCCAAAAAATTAACCACCAAAGAGTTTCTCATGAAATTCATTAGGCTTCAAGATTTCAATTATCAAAGTAGGTCACTTGACTAGATTTGAAAAAGGGTGTTCCTAAATGCTACAATCAAGTTGACGATGCAAAGGCACTTCAAATTACAAATTTTGAAGGTGCCAATGGGTTCCTCTAATGTAGGAGATGAAACTGCTTAAAGTCTGAAAGTCACTCTGAAAGTCAATATGGTATGTGTGTGAGTAAAAATGTGAGTGCAAAAACAAAGAGATTGAAATTACAGGATAACAACCTAAGAAAACACAAATTATTCAAACACTCAAGATTAGGACGTTAAAAAGGAAATTAATGAAACATAATTAATAAAAACAATAAAGACTCAAACCCCATTTCCTTTATTTGGTTGTCCTTTGGTTTGATGTGTGCTTGATTTTGTGCTTCCAATGGTGCTAGATGTAATCCATGATGACGAAGGTGCAAATTAGGCTAAGATGGATGCAAATAATGGATTGATGTGGTTGCAAATGAAAGTGATATGAGTAATCAAAAAGGCAATATGATGATATGGTTGCATGAAAGTGGATGATTAGTAAAGAAAATGGAGGGATCAAAAAGGCAAGGGTGGGAGATGAAGGGGCTTGAAAAGGAGACACTTGTCCTCAAAGGGGACAAGTGTCAATCCTCAAGATGCCATGTGGAAGGATATTCCACACTTTTCCTCAAGGCTAAGCCAAGGGTGACAAGTGTTCTTGAGAAGGGCAAGTGTCAAGGAGAGGAGTGACATGTGTCTTTGACGACACATGCCTATTTGGGAGAAAAACACCCAAATAAAAGATCATTTTTCAAATATTAAAAATATAAGGAATGTGAACACACATGTGAGGGGGGAGGTTTGAAAAGATAGAGTTGGTTTGAAGGGATATGGTTGGTTAGAATGCTTGGGTTAGGTAATAGGAAATGTTAGAAGAAGGGATAAATGAGGATTTAGGTTAGGAGACATGTGGAAAAATAGGATTAATTAATTCTATAATGGAAAAAGAGGAAAAGGACAAAAGATGAATTAAGTAGTCAAATCATGTATTTGATTTATTTAATAGAAGAAGGGGGCTCATTTAGTTAGTTAAATGATTTATGATTGTCACATAATTAATTAAAAGAGAAATATAGCATAATTAATAAAATTAATTAGCTATTAGGAGGGAACACTAATTATCTAAATAATGTGTAATTATTTAATTTAAAAGCATCCAAGATAGCTAAATTCAATTAATTAAATTAATCAAACTAGGTGTCTACATTTTGCCCTTATTTATGGTGTTGTTAGAATAGCATCGGTGCAAAGACAATAAGACACTAGTGACTTGAAGAAAAAGGAGAGAGAAAAATGCCCCAAGCTGACCTACTGGAGGAAGGACGGGTTAGTGATTCCCCCTTGAGAGGGTGCATGGAAAGCGAAGGTTCCAACAATGTCTTGACAGGAAAGTTTCCCTAGTAGACAGGAAGAACGGAGGTGAGAAACGGGACTGGCAGGAAAAAATGGCACTCAAGATGGAGGTCGAGGAAGAATAGTGAGAAAAATGGTCCCAAAGGGACCTAAACAGTGAAAAATAGGGCTTCGAAAGGCCCTATAAGAGAAAATTTGAAAATTAGAGTCACTTTTAGCGTATGTGAGAGAGAAATAGGAGAGAACCTAGAGCTCTTTAAATTTACCTTGTGCATTCTAGAGCTTTGAGAGTAGCGGATGAGATGGCAGTGAGGGAGGATATGAGGCATCGTGAAGACGTGGTAGTGAGTTTCAGGCATCACTAATGACCAGATTGCCAAGTGACTCCAAAAAAATGAGACCTCGCATATCATTTGAGGGCATTTATTAGCCTAAGAACCAATGAAAACAACATTCCCACTGGTTTGTGACCCACGAGAATGCGCGCAGAAGTAGCAGGAATGTGTTCCCACCACTCGCGCAAGGGAGTGGGGATGGGAAACAAATATAATAGAATAGGGGGTTTAGGATCACATTTTTGCATTAGCGGGAATGCATTCCTATGGTTATCATTATAGCAAGATTGTATCCTGCTATCAGGTGAGAGGGCAAAAGAAGAAGGGAGTCAAGATTTTCACTTTGGAGGGAATGCAGTGAAAGACTATTGGAATGCATTCTCACAATCCCAAGAATGATGAGAATGTATTCTTGTGGTCCCAAGACTAGCAAGAATGCATTCTCATGGTCTACAAAGGGAGGAAATAGCGAGAATGCTAGAAAGAGAAGAAAGGACCAAGGAAAAGGGGCCAAGAAGAAAAGAATAGATAAGGTACAAGGCTGACATGTTGATTTGTTTGATTATAGTGGAGCATGGACATCCTAGTTAGCCAAAAGAAGTGATCATTAGTACTGTGAGTTATAGAGAAGTTTGGATTGGCCAAGTGGGCATAGATTGATATGATCAGGCTTGGAAATATAGCAAGGATGCCCAATATTAGATCGCACATGGCCATGTTGACGACGTTGGTAGAGAGGTGGAGCAGTGATATAGCCACTTTCCATCTTCCTACGGGGGAGATGTTAGTTACCAATGAGGATGTGTACTAGATTCCTAGACTACCAATTAGGGGAGTACGAGTGATCATAGAGAGGGCACCTCCAAATGATGCCATCCAGAGGTTGGTCAGGGATGGCGTGAAGCTGCAACATAGAAAGTTGTCACTCAAGTAGGCACTAAGGTAGGTGTCGCCTGACACACAGGTCTACTTTTTTATTTTCACACTAGTCAGTGCCTTCATTTTTCTAGATAGAGGTGGGTAATCAGTGCTATGGATGATTTAGCTGTGCATAGAGGCAATAGATGGAGGCCAACCTATGGCTCGGGGTACCTTGGTTTTGAGTGAGCTATACAGGGAGTTGCATGATATTTGTTATCATCATAGCCACAATTTTGCATATGTGATGGTATTATAGGTATGGGCGTGGGAGCATAATGTGGTGACATGGCTAGTAGGTAGGACAAATAGGGTAGCTAATTTACTAGTTGCATATAGTTATCAAGATGGGCTCCATTATGAAAAGGCAAAGGACATTGATTGTTGGTTGGTCATTTTTGACAACTTGGATGCAACATAGATTACATGGCACCCATACATGGGTATGGTAGGATGACCAAAGGATCCTCAACATATACCATATATTATCACCCCTATGTACATAATTGACAGGTGGGAGTATGTTATTGAGAGATATAGACCCAATAGGGTCTAAAGACAATTTAGTTTTGTCCAAGATGTGCCAGAGGCACCACACAGGTTTAGGTGGATGACAAGGGAGAGCTCCGTAGAGTTTGGGTGACTACTAGGAGATAGGATGGGCCTCATAGATCAACAGACTCACCTAGAACCTATAGATTGGGATCCTCAAGGAAGAGTTGTAGATCTAGGGGTGACCAACACATATACAACATTGTGGGTAGGGTTGAGGCCCACAACAATTGCTAGAGTAGGATTGGCAACCTTAGGCACGTGAAGGAGGGTGGCATAAGCAATGAGTGTCAGACTTGACACATAACAATTGGCTTGGGGGAGAATAGTGGTAGTGATAGCCACAGTTTTAAGGAGAGGGAGGGGGATATTGGTACCACCATCAGTTTTGATCAAGAGAGGGTGGAGGGAAGGGGTAGGAGCTAGGATAGGGACATGAGAGGGAGAAGGGGCCCAGGCCATGGATGGAGATGAGGGTGCACGAGCACAAGAACAAGGACATGGGAAAAGATAGGGAACACGAACATAGGTCAGAACCTAATGACAAAGGAGGGAGGAGAGGGTTTAGTAGCACTGCTAGATCTTGTAGAGTGGATACAATCTTTATAAGAGGTGGTAGGCAAAGTAGAGGAGTGGCTTCAAATTGTAATGCCCCGACAGGAAACCCCAAAGGGTTTAAGTTAAAAACACTCAAATAGAGTGTAAATATATATATTTTTTATAATAATAATAACAATTAAGAGTGTACTGATTAGTTACAACATTAAGATAATTTGGAGTTACCTAAACTCAGATAACACAGCGGAAGGCTAAACGAACCTAAGGAGTTTCCCAACGCAATTATGTAACCTTACACCTAACTCAACTCGCGACAATTGATCCAATAAGCTGGATATCTTAATTATGAGACAATGCTCAAGACTTGGATATATATTATGTTAGATAAATTGACATCTTAGAATTTTAGGAAGTGTTCATTTATTTTGAATGGATAGGAGGCTAACACGAGGTTATTTATTCAATGCACTTTAGAACATAATTAACTTAAGAGTCCACCACTTTTAGATACCGTGCGACTATTATAACGAAGTTCATTCATTTGGGTTAAAGGTAACCAACCACAAATGATGTCATCTTTACGATTAAAAGTATGGCTAGTGAGATTCATTCATTTAGGATTAAACTGCAAATAATAAAACGAGGTTCCTTCATTTGATTTTAAGCAACACCAACTAATGAGTCGTAGTTCTTTTATGGAGGATAAAATGTAAGTAGCCATAGAGTTCATTCATTGGAGTTAAAATAATGCTAATAGATGGAGCTCAATTCATTAAGGTGAAAATGTATTAGGGCCACATGATTTCATCCCTTTTATTAAAATATAGTTAGCAAGATGATATTCATTCCTTCAGGATTAAAACATAAGTACATAGTGACATTCTTCCATTAGGATTTAGAATATAACTAACTTAATGTGTGTCACTCTTTCTAGTTAAAATAAAGTTAATATGAAGAAATATATTTGCTAATAAAGTTAATATGAAGAAATATAATTGCTATGGACAAGAGTTAAACAACTAAATGAGTTCTCCCTTTTTGTTCCATTATAGTTATTATGAGGAAGCCCATTTATAGAGGTAAAGTGTGGTAACCAATTTGAGTTCATCCAATTATAAAATTGATCTGGTAAGGATTATTTGTTTAGATTAAAACGTAAATAACTAAATAAATTCATCCAATATAGTGACATATATCTAACAAGACGGTGTTCATTTACTCGGATAAAAAGGTAAATAATCGAAAGAGGTTCATCCATTAGATTTCAATTTAGATATTACAATAGTTAATCCAATATATGTTATCAATTTATTACATTCAAATTACAAGCTTTATGACAAGTTAATTTAATACTTGTAACCTAGTGAGTTTATTTCCATGCTTACTTCTTCTTTTTTTGTTAATGTTAACAATTTACTTTCCATAAACATGTTTACAATCTTTTATGACTCTATATTACCATATTTAACAAGATGGTTACATTTAAGCATTCGACAATTAACTTTATTAAATTCCCATTATACACTTACATAATGCAACCATACATGGTAACTTAAACTATGAAATAAGAGTGACAAAAGCATCGCATAACACAGATATGATCTCGGAGTTCACCCCTAAAGGGCTACATCTCCGGGTCTGCTCAACTGCAAGACCCTTATGACAATAAAATTTGTTTAGGGTTACATAAGTTACATGTCGTATACATTTCTTCCTTTTAGGTGAACACAACCATAATACAAACAACCACTTCGGTCAGTCAATACATCTCTACAAGTTTTCCAACCAAGTTCACATAAATGTAAGCATCACTCGTCTAGATATGTTACTTAATCCTTAGATAAACATCATTGACATATTGGTTTAGAACTATACACTAGTACCCCTCTCTAGCAACACAACTATACCCTAATCAAAAGAAAATATACTTTAAAAGGAACCTTTGAAATGAAAAGAAAATGCTCCCCAATGATTTATAAATCTCTTGCGTATATATAAAGCAAGTATACGTGAATCTCAATTTATATCTAACCAATTAAAAATAACACCCACATTTATCCATAATTAATAATTAATAATTATTAATGCTATATATATTAATCAGTGTAGCAAAAATCAATATATGATTAATAACATATATTACTATATGGGTTATCTAAATATCAATTATCTAAATTCCAAATATTATTTAATACTCAAATTAAATAATATTAAAAAAAAAAAAAAAAAAAACTAAATTTAAATAATTAAAAACTCCATTTAAAATTATTATTATTTTATTATTAACTTACTATTATATCATTAGTATATTGTTTTTTTTTAAACAATAAATTAAAAAAAATATTAAAAAAAAAAATACAAATTTGGGGTTACCCACGTGGACCCCACGTGGGCCCCCTTGGTAGCCCACGCTACCATTGGTAGCAGGCCGCTACCTTTGGTAGCGCTGCTACCATTTAGTAGCAGTTCACTACCAATGGTAGCACTGCTACCAACTGGTAGTAGTTGCTACCCATGGTAGCCCGTTAGCTCCCAACCATGGTGGGGGGTTTTAATAAAATTTATTTTCTTTTTTTTTTTTTTTATATATATATTTTTTTTAAATAACAATAACAGACCAAAAACAAAACTGCCAAAATGTGCAGTCAGAAATTTTCCCAGTCATTAGATACTTTCATAAAAATTATTTTTACTTATTGAATATATATATATTTTTTAAATAGTATATGCAAATATAGATAAAAAGATAAATAACTCACCAAAATAGCCCACACAGTCTGAGACACAAACTCAAAACATTTTCCAGCAAACCCCATTTTTTTTTAAAACAATCACAGATCACAGTCCCATATAATTTCCAGAATTGCTCAAAATAAACAACAAACTGGGGAACACTATTTTTTGAAATAAACATGAACGAAATAACCAAATCAATACATAAAAAACCCCATTTTCCATTTATCACAGTCACAGACATTTCCCTTTTTTTTTTTTTTTCAGAATGTCAAGGGTTTCAAAATAATAGAGGAAATTGTTGAATAACCCACCCATTAAGCACATCTTTGGCACAAGGAAGCTCTCTTCTCACACAAAGATCCAACAAAAGCTAATCTTTAACAAATTTCTACAATGAAACTTACTCATGAGCAAACAATGGAGAATCTAAAAACCAAAATTGCAAGAACAACATACAAGCCCCTTTTCTCTTTTTTTTTTTTTTTTAAAAAAAAAAACAACTTAATCAAATCGATAAAAGAGATTCCTACCTCAATAAGCTTTCCTGGAAGGATTTTGATGATGAGCCCCCAAATTTGTTGCTGTAAAACTCCATCTTTTTCCAAAATCTCCAATCTCCCTTCCAAAACCATTTTTTTTTTGTTTTTTTCCCCCAAAAAAATCACAAAAAGAAGAACCCCCAAAATATTTCAAAAACTAGGTTAAATGAGAATCCCCTTTTTTTTGCCTAATTTTCAATTTCGAATTTAAACACTTTTTTTTTTTAAATAAAAGAAAATGAAATCATTCTTTTCCACTATTCAATACATCTAATTCACTTTTCTAATTAAAATTAAAATGCTTCTATCTCTTATTTAATTTAATTTTAATTTCTCCATATTACTTTAGCCAACATTTATATTTCAAACTATTAACAAGGGTAAGGTATTTAGATTAATTTAATTTCCATAACCAAATCTTTTATACTATATCAACTTTACAAATTAAAAATAATTTTCTTTAAATAATAAAATTTACCCTTTCATTTTCCAGAATGCAAAAATGATTAATTTATTTCTATTTCCAAATGTCTTTAAATCCTTCTTTTTTTTAAAAATGTATAACTACTTAAATTCATTATTTAAAATTAACTATTAAATTAAACTCGCTACAACATAATAAAGCGATCCTTTTTAATAAATGATTAGTCTCATGAAGGAAACCTATTTATTTTAATTCCTCAACTACTAATGTGTAAATGAACACATTAATTCAATTTAAGTACTTAAGCTTGCTACAAGTATAATTAAAGCGATCTCTTAAATTAACGATTAATCATATAAAAGAAAACTTCCTATTTTAAATTTCTAAATTACTAATGCGTACATCCACACATTAAATTGAATTAAATACTTAGGATAACAAACTCCATTTACCACGCGCAAGGCACGCAAACCAAGAAAGTCCACCAATCACACGACACGCAACCCAAACAAAAAGAAAACCCTATGGGCCACACACGACGCTCACCTGACCATAGCTAAGGCAAGATGAGAGTTTTATGACCCCCGAATCCGAATTCTAAGGATGGAGGAGGTATACTCAACCCTGCGAATCCCGAAGGAGATGAACCTCGCCCTAGGCGGTGTTGTACCTACAATCTCCTGCACCCATGAATCACGCAAGCATACATATACATATACATATTCAATGTAGGTGTTAGCTCGAGATTTATCACAAGAATCAGGAAACAATTACATTTACACAAGAATCGATGCAAAAGCACAATAATAGGTATGCACAATTATTCATATTATCTAAACTACACATTGCATCACGGTTAACCTACCATTCAAGAATGCCACATAGGAAGTCAACCAAGGTCAAACGGGTTTTACAAGTCCGACTAGGGTAGGGGCATTACACAAATAGTCACTATAAAGATAAAAAGTCTCTGATAGGAGAGAGATCAGATAGAACGGGCTAAGGTCCAACTACAAGAAGACAAAGATCGATTGATACAAGAGAGGGACACAACTATAGCTATGAGGGATGTCATGGAGCATGTGTGGTAGAGGATAGAGAAAAGGATCTCCCAGTATCAATGAGAGAAGGATGAGGCATGACAAATAGCTGGCAATGAGGGAGGAGGAGAGGCAACCCTAGCTATAGTGATCAAATGGCATCTTCAAGAAATACAAGAGTTATCTCACTAGTTAGGGTGGTACAGGGCGCATTATGAGATCGTAGTATCGCCTCCATAGAGAGGTATACATAGCCCCTCTGAGATCCAGGAAATACAACTCCTCCAACATTAGAGGATCTAGCAGGTAGATGGGGAGATCCACTTGAAGCTTAGAAAATTGGTAGGAGGACCCATACACAGTAGAGTGGGAATAGCATAGGATCTGCATAGGGATCCCAGGGGCAGGATCGGGAATAGGGGCCTACAAGACAGAGACTAGTCTAGTCTACTTGGAGAATTTTGTACAATTGATGCAGAGGACCATGTACCATACATAGGATTTCATTCATATATTGTATTGATTCTTTGCACCCTATGCAATTTTTGAGCATGAGTGGTGTACTCCATTCTTTTATTTATGATGATTTAGAGATGTATATTATTCTTTCATATCTGATGTACCATATGATGTATACATAGACAGAATTGTACATATATTTTTGATAGACATTTTGATGACACTTTTTATGTTTTTGATGCATGTATGGATGGATCATAATGTATGTATGGATTCATAGGATATGAGATTCATGACACGTGTTGATGGATTTGTGATGAAGGGTTTGATTCATTGATGTAGTTATCTATGTGATTGATTCTTATGTGGATGACATGGATATATGGATAATGATATTATGGATGGACATGTATGACCTAATGAGATTGTAGATGCATAGACATGATATGGATGATAGGGTGTTATGATCATGCAATATGAGATGTTTATGATATGAATATATGATGGATGAATATGCATTACATACTAATCTATCTATGATGTAGGATGTGATACATTTGGATTATATGCTAGCCCATTTGTGATGTAGGGTGCAATGCATGTGGTAGTGATGAGGATTCAAATGTAGTGAATGCAAAATACACATGAGAATGAATGTGGAATTCTCTAAGGATATTCGATGAGGACAACATGGTGGAAAGAATAACAAGGGATGTGTGCACATTCCCAGTCACAACTAACAAAGGAAAAGAATAAGATGAATGCAATGCAAATGAAGAGATCAAGGAGTGTGAGCACCCTAAGAATGGGTTTCCAATGTAGCGAGCACTTATTTTGATTCATAATTTTATGTGATGCACTAGGGTACAAGGAACCAAGATAGTCAATGCATGGAATAACATGAAATAAACAGACACAAAATATTACCCTAGCACCACACAAAATTATAGAGAACTTTGCAGGAAACGATGCTAGAAAAACCACAAGCAAAAGACATGCCCTAGTGTAACATGAGATAGTTGAGACCTCATGAGGATACAATAAGGAACACATAAAGAAAACACACACCAATTAAAAACAAGAACCAACAAGATCAGACCCCTGGTTTTGTTTTTCCTAGCACACCATGATATAAAGGATCCTGGTGACCAATAGGAAACAAAATGAAGGAGCTCAAAAAGATAAACAAATATCAAAAGGAATCAACACCAACACGAGTGTATCAGATATATTTTTCCAAAAGGATGACTAATGGATGGAAATTTGATGTTGTTTTACTAGAGGAAGGATACATCCTATGCAGATTGATGATGGGATGAGAGATCAATGAGACTGGCAAACAAAATGTTACTTGATATAATCATGATGACAAAGACACTCAAGGATAATTATTGAGGAACCAACTGATGGGGTATGATATCAAAGACATGAATTATGCACCTATGTACAATTGACACTAATATACAAGTAATACCTATATACAATCAACATGAAAACCAAGAAGAATCCAACAAGAATATTCAAAACAAGACTAACACTATATACAGAGATACAAATGTAAAAACTATGTACAAGAAATTATGGATAGGAGATGACTGCACAAAACCATAGAAGGAGATGTATAATGTGAAGTGAATGGATGTGAATCATGGATGAGGGGATGCAGGTAATGCACTGGAAAAGGTTGATGTGAAGAAGATGCAGATGAGGGTGGGTAGCGAAAGATACCTCACTAGGCCAAGTGGATACAAGGAGCTCAAGGATAATGAAATTGCCCTTTACACACAATGGTTATTACCAATTTTTCACCATGTGTACATGCCCAAGGCGCCACCAGAAGTGGTTTTCACCATAGGACAAATTTATTTCTCTTTACTCTTTTTGTCATTTTTTGCTTTTCCATTTTTTAACATTTTTAAATTTTTTTTAAAATTTTAGAACATGAGGTACACTACCACGAACTAGGCATATAATCTCTCTAGATGTAGGATATTATAGGGATCATTGAGGGGATCCCATTTTGGAGTAGATAACTAATAGGCCCTTGAATCATACTTTGCTATTACTATATATGGGCCTAACTAGTTAGTTTCAAACTTCCCTTTCTTCTCTTTGTGCTACTAATTCTATGGATTTTCTTGGAGGACCAGATCACGTACCTCAAACTCATGAGGGTTAACTTTCTTCTGATTTTGTCTCTTAAGCCTATTTTGATATATTTTCAAGTGATAATATGCTCTCTAGTGTTGTTCATCAAGGAGGTCTAGCTGAGCTAGCCTTGCCACCCTATAATCTTCATTAGAAACAAAATTTTTCAAGGATATGCACAAAGATGGTAGCTTGACCTCGATTGGTAAGACCACTTTTACATCATAAAAAAGGGAATACAAAGTGGCTCCAGTGGGAGTTTGAATGCTAGATCCCAAAGGGTTGGGTTGAGATGGAAGTGCCAATCATGGTCAGTTTCATTGACAACCTTCTTGAGGATATGTAGTAGAGTTTTGTTGGCTGCCTCAACCTAGCCTTTACCTTGGGTGTAATATGGAGTGGACCAACGGTGCTGGATATGAAATATAGAACAAAGATCATGCGTGTGTTAATTTTTAAAAGGGGTTTTGTTATTAGTAATGATGGTGGAGGTGACTCCATAATGACAAAGGTTGTGATATAGGATGACTTTGAACACTTGGACACTAGTGGTAAGGGTAAGAGGGATAGCTTCGACCCACATAATGAAGTATTCAATAGCTACAATGATAAACTTGTGTCCATCTAAGGGTATGGATCTTACTAATAAGATCAAGGCCCCATGTAGAAAAATGCCATGGTGTTGTGATTGACTGCAAATCCTATGCTGGAACATGAATTGAGTCTCTGTGTCACTGACAAAGCACACACTTCTTAATGAATTCACAACAATCATGCTCCATGGTGGGTTAGTAGTATCACATTCATAAGAGTTGTTTGGTAAAAACATATCCACTCGTATGAGCACCATAAGTTTTGGCATGCACTTATTTCATCACAAGATTAGCTTTATTCTTGAATCTAAACATCTAGCAAGGATGTCATGGTAGCCTTGACGATATAGATTTTCTATAAATGTAAATCGGGCACAATGGTGGATGAGGTATTTATAAATATCATGGTACTAGGGTGATTGAAGACCAATGATGTTGCACACCATTTCTCTGTGTGATGTTTCAAATGCTGGTTGGAGAAGCTGCTCGACCAAGAAATCATATTTATGGCTATCTAACACTATTGTGAAAATAGAACCAATAGTGGCCATTGCATCAGATGCCTTGTGTTGAAGTGATTTGATCAAATATGATGGTCATAAAGTTTTGCTTGAGGTCATCAACCATTCTCTTGTATGGCAGGGGTTTATCATCCTTAGTTTGGTACTCATCATTCACTTACTTGATAACTAGTTGTGAATCTCTATAGATGAGGATTTTTGTGATGTTCCACTAAATATCTATTTTTAGACCAGTGATGAGCCATTCATATTCAATAATATTATTGGTACACGAGAAAGACAACTTGAATGACTTGGGAATGAGATCCCCTGGAGGAGTAACAAATAGGCCCCCAATCCTTTCTGTGTATGAGAACCATCAAAATAGATCTTTCAGGGGGTTTGTGTTGTTATTGTGCAGATATATTCATCCAATAATTTTGTGACCAATGGATAAGCATCGACTAGGGGTGTTACCACCAATTGGTCTAAAATGACCTATCCTTTGATGGCCTTTTTTTCCACACATTGGATATCAAATTGACACGACCCACTTAGCCATACGAATAGTAAGGGTTGTCTTTAATAATAGGTACTTTAGGGGATCAATATTATAGATGAGCTTGATAGTTTGACTTAACATGTAGTGTCAAAGCTTTTGTGAATAAAAGACAACATCTAGAAATGCTTTTTCCATAGGAGAGTAATTAAGCTCACACCCCACTAAGGTTCAACGAATGTAATAAATGTATCGTTCTTTTCCCTAATCATCATGTTGGGCAAGGAGTGCCCCCACTGATATTCAAGTAACTAAGATATAAAGAAGCAAGGGTCAACCTGGGATAGGTAGCATTATGACTGAGGGATGAACCATATATTCCTTTATCTTGTCAAATGCTTGTTGGCATTTAAACTCTATACTTTTTCTGAGCAGATGAGTACATGGTTGGAATTTGTCAGCAAGTTGAGCGATGAAGTGCCAGATAGATTGTAACTTTCCTTGGAGGTTGTGCAAATTCTTTAGTGTTCTAAGGGGAGGCATTTCTAAGATTACTTTAACTTTCTTGGGGTCAACCTTGATGCCACACATCTAAATGATGAATCCTAAGAGCTTACCTAATGTAACTCCAAACACACACTTTGTAGGGTTTAGGCACAACTTATACTTATCTAGATGTTCAAATATTTTCTCAAGGATAGTCGAATGTTCTACTCTTGTCTTTGATTTACCCAATATGCCATCTACATAATCCTCCACTATCCTATGCATAAGGTCATGAAAAATAACTGTTATGGCGCATTGATAGGTAGAACCCACATTCTTGGGACCAAAATGGCATGACCTGATAACAAAAATTTCCCCAAGGAGTGGTGAACATTGTTTTATGTTGATCTTGTTCTACGATCTTTATCTGATTATACCCAAAAAACCATCCATGAGAGAAAGAATTTCATGTCCTACTGTCAAATTGACAAGGATGACAATGTTGGGAGGTGGAAATTTTCCCTTATGACATGCTTTGTAGAGGTCTCCAAAGTCTATACATACTCTAATATCCCCATTGGGTTTAGAAATAGGTACCATATTGGAGATCCACTCTGAGTAATCAATTGGTCTGATGAACTTGACTTCTAATTTTTTGCAACAACAATGAAGGAAAACTGAGAGGGAGGGGGGTGAATCTGTTTTCACTGGATATACAAACTTAACCACAAAAACAAAGATAAGAAAATAGATAGCACAACACATAACACCAAGATTTTGATGTGGAAAACATGGTTAAGGGAAAAACCATGGTGGAAACCTACCCACAGTAAGATGATACTCTGTAGTAGTATGTGAAAATATTACAATGGGGAATTCACATGCATTCAGGCACACTGCCTAGAGCTCACTGCTCAAATTACAATGACTTAGAAGGCTCCAACCCTCAGAGAAGGTTCACTACCTTACAAGAAGATTCAAACTACAATCTAGAAGAAATGAACTGAAAGAATAACATCTCCAAATGTTTGATGATAGTTCTAGTTAAGCACAATTGTCTTCTCTACACCACCAGGGTCTTCTCAATACACCACACTGAAGGATGAATCCTTGTTCACACATACACTACTCTCTGATAATGTAGACACAACCTTGACACATAAATTACATGACAATATCACCTATTTATATAATTCATCAACCTTGACAACAAGGTCAACTAAATCGTCAACTCACAATTACAAAATTACATCACACGATATAAAGATCAACCATCAGACCAATATGATGATATACATGGCATAACATGGACCTGAATCAATTTCCAAATGCTCATATCTACCAGAAATCTCGCCAAGATCAACTGCAACATGCTACACCGCCAAGAATATCTCATAACACGAAAACCATCACCGGTTCAACAAAATCACCAAGAACTCGCACAACAATCAATGCAGATCATCAAAACCAATAGGACTCAATTAGGAAACACTAAAAAGCACGTTATAATCATTACTAACAATTGCACCAATACCACATCAAATCTTCATTTGTCAATGTCTGAAAACTCAAGAATACTTAAACAACAGGAACTATCAGGAAGAAAGATAACTTGCAGAGCACTAAATCACAAACCATCTGAAGTGAAGATATACAAGACCATCCAAAACCATCTCTCAAAGACTTAGCTCAAGATCTGATCACACTAGAATATACCAGAGGAAATACTCAACTCTGCAAAGCACTGATCAGAAAAACAAATTGCAAACCTGGATCATATGATATGATCAATTAAGCTTCTTGAATACTATAAATACTCCATACACTAAACTATGATCATAATAAACCAATATGCAAGAACCAGAGCATGATTATGTTGACATCAATGACAACAACATATCCTGCAACAACAATGTCCAACACTAATAACTTTTCCAACTCTACTTTGACCAATAATACAATTCAAGGATGCATATTCTAGAGTTTCTATTTAATAGGTTTGGCATTCGGATCAATGGCCAAATGATGTACTACAAGTTCAGGATCGAGGGTGGGCATGTTTGCATAGGACCATGTTAAGTTGATAGGACACTTGTGAAGGATCTGGGAGAAAACCCGGAGCCCTTCATCAGATAGGGATTCGACCACATGACTGATGCATGGCTTGTCTACGGTACTCAAGTTGATTTCTCTTATCTTTTCTAGGAGAATTAGTGATTTGTCAAGAACATGCATGTCAATGAGGGGAAGAGGGGATTCCTCATCCTCTGGCACCTCAAATATTTTTCACTAGAAGATACACCCTTTGTTTTTACTATTTTATGGTCTAGAGGTGTCTCATAAAGGTTTTCACTAATAGACTCTTGATCTTTTAATTTTTTTTCACTTTTGCGATTAAGGATCCCCTCTTCCTCAAAGTAGCCTTGAGGATCCAACTTATATAATGTATTCTTCTTTGGATGATAATATGGTGCACAGTCGGTTGCTCCCAAAAACTGTTGTCACTAAGGATTGCACCCGTGATGCTAAGTTTGAAAACAAGCAATCCTGTGAAACATGGAAACAACTTCGAGCCTGTGGGTTGCTCAAAGTGAAGGTGAATCTCTAGAGATTAGGCCGGCTTCCTATTCTGATGGATCTCTTACACTAACTTTTTGTGGGAAAAGGGTAAAAAGTCTTGCCTGTAATAAAAAAACCCATCCTAATGAAGGTGATACACCAAAATGATGCAGTTGCACTTATTTTCCTAAAACTATAACCAGCTGCAACAAGACCCAAATATTATTTCATGAATCAAATAAGATCATGAAATTCATAAACATTTCATGTGGAGGCTCGAAGTTATCTAACTTCTGCATGTAGGAAAAGTAATTTTTCACAAACATGCAAAGAACAAGAAACCAAATGAACACAACCCACAACCTGAATTTACTATGAAATCTTCCTATTTCTGCAAAGCATAAGTGAGACAAAGAAAAGGATTCAGAATTAAATCACAATAACTTTGTCAAATCATTCATCTGACAATGGAAAAATAATAAATAATTGACAAGGAAACTGAAACTCTCTATTGCAAACTGAAAATAATCTCTATTACAATGCTGAAAATTGAAAAAAAGTGCTGAGATACAATGCTTTTTTGCAAAAATGTGTATGCAAAAGAAAGAACTAGAGGGAAAAAAGGAGAGAAGGAATATATAGAAATCATGATGAATTCGCTTCAAAACCCTAAAAACACTGCATGAGAAAAGCCTTGGGTGAAACTAACCCCAAAATGGCATAAAAACTCATGCATAATCTGTAAAATAATAATCTTTACTACTCAAAAGGACTGCCACTGATCCTCCTATAAGAAAATTTGCATATCTAAATGTGAAAAATAGTTATCCCCATGTGAAAGCTGCATGATGAAGTGAACTATGACTGTATTTAAAAGAAATCCCATTGAGAAAATCTTATGCATCCCTTGGCGACTGCTCTCTGTGTTTGAAAACTTCTGTTAAAAATGGTTGTGGAAATGATATCCCTATTTCATGAGCTTTCCAATGGTATGTAACACTTACATATTTAGATAATCAATTGCATTGATCTTTCATGTAGAAATCATCCCCTTGCTTGGCGGGTTTTTCACTGTTTGAACAACCAATTCTGAATCCACCATGCAATTTAATATTATTGTTTGAACAACCAATTCTGAATCCTACATGAACCATGGCCACTTGCATTTAACTTTTTCATTTACTTCTTAGCAGGCCCCATCGTTTGTCACCAAGTCGCTATGATTATCCATCAAGTATTTTTATCTTGCGGTATAGTGATGATCATCGATCTGTCAGGAACCTGCTTGCCTTTTAGTTTGCTTGTTTTCTTTTATCTTACTAGGCCCACGGGAATGAGCGATGTTAATGAACTTTGAACTATTGAACCATTTTGAACCATTGAACCACTTTGAAGCGGTTCAAAGTTCAAGTTCAAAGTTGAATTAAAAAATATATACATCTGCTCGTCTGTAGACTTTTGCCACATGTCTTCCTTTTATTTGCTCATGGGTCCACCTTGTCTTCCATCTGGACTATCATCTTCTCTCTACCAAGTGGCGCATCTCCATTCATTCTGAGCCCATTGAACCAATTTGAACCGGTGAACCACTTTCAGCTTCTGATTGTAACTGGCATTGTTCTCTATCGAGTCATCAGGATAGCATTGAAACACTTATTCTGATGGCCAATGATATTTTCCAAATTGTGCACTCCCTCAACGGTTTCCATCAGGTCATCAGAATAGCACTGAAACACTCATTCTGATGGCCAATGATGAACACCCAACTTAATGTTGTTCTATCGGATTATCGGGCGGCACCTAAAAATGATATACCAATACCTGATAGCTCCACTCTGACTCACTCCAATCCATTGGTGACCTCATCAAGATATCAGGGTAGGTGGAAAATCAGTTGTTCTGATAGCCGATGGTAGCACTCCACATATTTCTTTGACGGGTCCCACCACTTGGTCGTCAAGTCGTAGTGAATAAACACCGTGCACCTTCCGATCGCAGTATAGTGACCACTGCTAGATCTTCAGGAACCTGCTTACTTTTTACCTTTGGTTGTTTCTCTCTACATCTGTGCCATGTGTCAACCTCTAGTTCACCTTTGGATCGAACTGGGCACCACCTTAACTGCCAAGTCATCAGTCGCTATGTCATGTGAGATAATGGGCAATCATCTTCATCATGTGGTATAGCGACATCCATTGATCTGCTCTCAAACTGCTCAACCTTTAACTTCTTAGCCGCTCACCTTTTCCACATGTGCTTTGTCGCCAAGTCACGGAGATAACCGGCGAGCTTCTTTCTATAGCAGTATAGCGATAGCCCTTAGATCCTTCAGACTACCGTTGATCTTTCTTGAACTTTCTCGATCTTTAGCACCAACTGATCTTCTCTCTTATGTCACGTGTACACATGTGTCACCACTTGATTGGCTCATGAGATCCACCTTGGCACCACCTATCTACCACATCATCAGTCACCACACATCTTGCTATGTCTAATCTCTTCTTTCATCCAAACCACTCTCTCGGCAAACTTTTTACCAGTCTAATCAAACCTAAGGTTTCATCGATATTGTTATGTCGATGAAACTGAGCCTTCGGTGAAACTTTTTTGGGACTCATCGTGGCCAAGATTTGTTGGATGTCATCCATCCGTGCCATGTCACCAGCCACTAGACCTCCATCTATCTACCATGTCATTAGTCTCCAAGTCACGGTGATAATCCGGTGTGCATCTTTTCATTGCGACATGGCAACAGTCATTAGATCTCTGCGATCACTGTTGATCTTTCTTCAACTGCTCGACCTTTAACCTCGACTGATTTTCTCTTTTGTGCCACATGTCAACATGTGTCACTTCTTGATTGGCTCATGAGATCCGCTTGGGCACCACCTGTCTACCATGTCATCAGTCGCCAAGTCACGGCAATAATTGGTGAGCATCTAACCATAGCGCCTTAGCGACCACCGTTAGATCTTTTGCCTGACCATTGGATGTGATCAATCTGCTTGATCTTTACCTTCTTCTTAATGGTCTGATGCAAAATTTAGGTCACCTTGAGATGTGCATGCACGCGGGGTCCGCCAGGCCACAAGCTGCCTCTTCTTGCCAAAAGCTCGTAAGCTTTGACACTATAGTTATATGTGACTTTGGTTTTAAATACAAAAAAGCTCCTCCCCATGAGCAATGTGGGATAAATGTTCTTCATGCCTGGTGACTGAAAATGCTTGGAAGTTCTCTTGCTTTTTTAAAATAACCCTCTTGGCACCCAAGTAAAAATTTACACAGGTCGATTACATTTTCTCTGAGTTTCTTTTGGCCTTACATCAGCCCCACCATTTCATTTACGAAGGAGCATAAATATTTTTGTGATCTACAACATGCTGAACTCAACCCTCGTGGGAGCCCATTTTAACCCACATGTTGCATTGCTTTCCTGTATCTGCACATGAAGCAAACAAGTTAAAAAAAATAGTGCATTTCTTCCTAGTTCATGATTTGGACCTTTTTCAAAAATGAATGCAAGGCTTCATTAGGGCACCAAATTTGGCATTTTGCAAAATTTTGGTAACAATAACTATAGGAGCATTGTATCATTTTGGAATGTGTCAAGGTGTGTAATGGTTTGGCCTTGATCGATGAGTTCAAGATGGTGAAGTTGAAGGTCAATTAGGAGGACAAATGTGTCAAAGAGGGTGGGTGTGCCAAAGTTCAAGTAGTTATCTATATCATCGTGTGATTGTTTGAAAACATCCTCAAGCATGTCTTTGATATTGATCAAATTTTTTTGTTGTTTCCAAAAGTGTGTCGAAGTTGAGGCTTCATGAGAGGGAGGTCCAAAACCAAGCCCTTGATGGCAAACATTGGGAGCTAGATCAATAGGTATTTTGATTCCATTTTATTATTGTCCTACTCCTCTACCTTGATGATTATATTTCTTGGTAGTCAATTTGTAGGATACTGGATACTTCTCTTTGAAGTGATTAAGGTGGGTATTATTATCCATAGAGACATCTATGAAAAGCCACTGGTTGATATCTCCTTCTATAACCTCATGATTAAGTTCACCATGAGATTGGAAGGTGGTGGAGCCACACTTTCTGACCATAGGTTATTTATTTTTTTGTTTCTTGGTGGGCTTCACATGGGCATGAGGATCTAGAGGTAGAGAACCCACTGTGAAAGTTCCTTGTAGGGCATGTTGGAACAATATTGCAAATATGTGCTTGAGAGATGTGTTGTCATTGATGTTAACATATTTCTCTATTTGAGACAATGATGCAGTGAAGTTCAGTGAGTTAATTTGTTTAGCATAGTAAGCATGATGAAGATTAGAGTTTGTGGATTAAAGGGTTTGTAGAGAGTTGTTTGTAGTTGATTTAGTTCAATTTTCAGAGGTTCACATGAAGATTTGATTGAGTTATGGGTATGTATTGTGGCTGTTTTTTCAGTTGTGACAGAGTGTCAGTATTTTGATCTGGATTGTAATATCCCATTCTATAGATTTGGAGGTATGTTTGGGATGTTGGTGTATTTCCTCAATTCAATTGGTTCATGTTTTGGAGGTCTACAAGTGATTCTTCAAGGTTGTCAGTCATTGTGGTTGGTGTTCTTGAGGTTCGGTATGAAGATGTTGGTGATCCTAGTAATTTTTATTGGTGTGGATGTTGCTATGGTAATTCATGATGCTTGTGGATGTTTTTGGATTGTGTGCCTTTTGTGTTGGTGGTCCTCATTGATTGTTGAGATCACAATTGATGTTTTTCTTTGGTACATTGGTGTTCTTCATGTTCTTGGCCGACTAGATGCTTGTAGCGTGTTGTGGATGTGCGAGGCGTAATTTTTTAAGGTGTGACGTATTTGAGGTGATAGATTTGGGTCCATGTTATGTCTTGGCCAACATTGATTAGTATGTGATACTGCATTGAGTATTGTTGTATTTTTGAATTAAGTGATGAGTGTTGAGCCGACCTTGTTTATTTATGCACGGTTGATGTCATGTATAAATAATTGTAATATCTTTGTATTTGAGTATGATGTGGGTGAGTGGATGAGTATGTATGTGCACTAAATGTATACATCTTTTGAAGGCTGAGAAGAAGTGTGAAGAAGAAAATTGTTTTGTGCTTCAATGATACTAAACTAGGCATTAAGGAGATACTATTTTTTAGCTCATGATTTTTGGATGTGATCTGAGATTGTTTGTATAGGGAGTGAGCCTTCCCTGGGCAGTGATCCTTCTTTTATTTTGAGCAGTGAACTCTAGGAAGTGTGCCTGAATGCATGTGCATTCCCCATTATAATACTTCTAACAAAGTATACTTATTTTGTGCATTCATCCCCATCATGGTTTTTCCCCTAACAGGGTTTTCCACGTCGAAAATCTTGGTGTTATGTGAGTTTATGATGTGTTGTTGATTTATGCTTTCATGTTTAATTATCAAATATGTGAATAAGTTTAAGTTGTGTGAGATTTTAAGATAAAAAATTCACCCACCCCCTCTCAGTTGTCTACCCTATTTCCATGAATTGGTATCAGAGAAGGTTTCTCCAAAAGAAGCTTAACCGCTTAAGGTAATCCAGGATGGTGACTTACAAGAAGGAAAATTCAAGATTTAATGGCACCAACTTCTCTCTTTGGAAGAATTGAATGAAGTGTCATCTGAGATGCATTGGTGAACCTTACTGGGATATTACTAAAAAAATTATACCATTCCTACAAATGGACCTTCAACTCCAGATGAGATCAAAAGTGTTGAATACAATATCAAGGCTAAGGAATCATTGTTGAGTGCTCTGACTGACTCCGGAATGACAAATGTTATGGAATTGTAGACTGCCCATGAGATATGGAAGAAATTGGAAACCTTGTATGAATGTGACAGTTATGTGAAGATTCCTAAGTTGCAGAGCCTAAAGGGAAAATATGAGATGTTGAGGATGAGAAAAAATGAGAACATCACTTCTTACATGCAGAAAATGAATGAACTTGTGTGCAATATCAGATGTGTTGGTGGAAATTTGGAAGAATCAAATATTGTTGCTAAAGTGCTTACATTTTTACCTACATCCTACAAACATAAAGTTGTTTCTATTGAGGAGATCAGAACTATGACATATGTGACTAGGGACATGTTGATTGTTAAGCTTTCATCCTTTGAGTTAAGTGAGTTTGGTGATTCTCTTCCTAAGGTAGAATCTCCATTCAAGGCTACTATTTCTGAAAATGATAAGCAAAGATATGATCTAGGAGAAAGTTCCTCAAGGATGTCTAGATATGAGAAGGAGAGGAAAGATTTTTAATATGAAGATTGAAAGCTTGAGGAGCTTGAAGCCCTTATTGCCAAGAGATTACCCAAAGGAGCTGGTAAGTATGAAGGAAAATTGCCTCTTAAATATTTTTCTTGCAATAAGATAGGTCCTTTTGCCTCAAGGTGTCTAGAAAGAGTTCCTAAAAACCCTTACAAGCCTAGATTTAAAAAGATATGTTATTATGCTACTGATGAAGGTGTGACAAATGATGAATCTGATAAAGGAAGTACAAGTGGTAATGAATGGGTGTTTATTGCTATCAAAGAAAATGATCCAATGCCTACTGATTCTGCTAGTTACATGAATGTGGAAAGAGCTTTGGCTACACAAGTAGAAGAGAAAGATGAATGGGTGTTTGAAATTGGATGCTCTCACCATATGATAGGTGATAAGAGTAAGTTTGTAAGTTTGGAAAATTATGAAGGTGGCATTGTGAAGTTTGGTGATGATACAATTGGTATAATCTATGATAGAGGATCCATTTCTCTTGATGGTAAGCAAAATAATGATGATGTCTTGTATGTAGAAGGTCTAAATCATAATCTCTTGAGTGTTGGATAGATAGTTGACAAGGGATATGATCTTCAATTCAAGAATAGCAAGTGTAGAATATTGGGTAGTTTTGGAATTGAGATTACATCAGGTACAAAGGCTAAAGGTAATATCTTTCATTTAAATAGTGTTGGTAAAAGATGTTTGATTTCTAAGGATGACAAAAGTTGGTTGTGGCATAGAAGAATATGTCATGTGAATTTTGATAACATTGCTAAGATAAGTTCTAGTTAGGCTATGAGAGATCTTCCTAGGTTGATGAAACATACTAGCCCTATGTGCAAATAATTTTAGTTAGGGAAACAAACTAGAGTTACTTTCAAAAGTAAGAAGCATTCTTCAAGTGGATTATTGGATCTTGTGCATATTGATTTGTGTGGTCCTTCTAGAGTCATAATTTTGCAAGGGGATAGATATTTCATGTTGTTGATTGATGATTATTCTAGGATGACGTGGCTTACTTTCTTGAGAGAGAAGACTGGGGATCTAGACAAATTCAATATTTTCAAAGCTATGGTTGAGACAGAGAAAGGTTTGAAGCTAAAGTGTGAGATATAATAGAGGTGGTGAATTCACATCCAGTGAGTTCAATGCATTTTGTGAAGAACATAGGATAAGAAGATAGTTGTCTGCTCCAAGAACCCCTCAACAAAAGGGAGTTGTGGAAAGGAAGAACAAAACCATTCAAGAAACTGTCAGGATAATGAAGTTGGAAGGAAATGTTCTGCATATCTATTGGAGAGAAGTTGTGAGTACTGTTGTTTACACTCTTAACCGGGTACATATCAGAGGTGATACCGGTAAGACTCCTTATGAATTATGGTTTTGGTCATGCTCCTATTGTTAATTATTTCAAGAAATTTGTTAGTAAACATTATACTAAGAAGGATACAGATCTAGGAAAGTTTGATGCTAGATGTGATGAAGGAATATTTCTTGGTTATTCTTGTTAGGATGACCGATGAACAACTAAGAGGGGGGGTGAATCAGTTGTTAACAGATTATATCAATTAAACCACTTAATAACCTTTAACCAGATTAAGTACCGGTAAAACAAAAACAGATACCGATAAAGAATACAACTTAACAGTTAAACAGATAATCAATGCAAAGCAACCATGCCACATAACACCATGATTTGTACATGGAAAACCCAGAAAGGGAAAAACTACGGTGGGAAGCCTAGCCACAGTTAGATGATACTTCTGCAAAAAGTATGTGATACAATGAGGGGCCTCTACATGCAGGAAGCCACACTACCTAGAGCGCACTACTCATTACAAAAGAGTCTCACTAACTACAGATAGGCTATAACCACCTCAAGATAAATGGACAACAATCCAGATTAATGAATTGCTAGAGATAGCATCTACCATGCCTGATTATAGTTCTGGTTAAGCTCAATACCAGAGGCCTTTGACCTCTTCCTCAATCCCAACTCAATAACCTATGATCGACCAAATCTCCTTCGCATATGATATTGCATTTCAAGACCACGACACTTATTCCACATTCCCATACCATAATCTACAATGAGATCTTACATCATTTTATACCAACCCTAAGGCCTAAACCAATTAGGTCGGTCACCTAAAAGATATTACAATAAGATCATTACATAAATCCATATTACAATGATATGCCATGTTGGATTAAGACCAAAACAACAATAACCAATCCATAGAACATCCTAAAACATCCCAATAATGTGTAGAGTACATGTTAACAAGATACCAATCCATAACGTAGATAGGCATCAGACCTATTATGGGTCCACCATGCTAAAGCAATGTCTTCAAGCTATTTGAAGCATGATCAAAGAACATCTTTAGCATCCTGAAATCCATGTAGAAGCCGCACCAACACCACTTATGCATCCTGTCAAGATTCCTCAATAAAAGCTTTGCCGGTAAAACCTTAAATCAATGTTGGTAAGGGTTTACAAGAGTGTATGATAGCATCTGATTACCAAGTCAATACCAATTGACCAAAACATGCTCCAGGAGCATGTAACACATAAAATCAAACATACTCCATTGATCCAAACATCTCAGAAGTGTCCAACAGATAGTCTCTTTTTTCGGTAACACTAGATCTTCTACTGGTAACCAAAACCTATTTGTCAATAACCAACCATAACAGCTAGCGTTAACATCAATGACAAGACATTAATGCAACACATAATCAATTCATCCGTAATGCCAAAAATATCACCCGTTGGCATTGATGGCAATACTAGATGTGAAAAACATTTAAGTACCAATAAATGCCAAACAAGTCTCCCCCTGTGGAAGACAACCAACAATCTCTTGAATATCAATAACTCTCCCCATGTGAATGATATCCCTATAAAGTTCTGAAATTATTTTTCACATCACTATCTCTCCCCCTTTGACATTAAAGTCCAAAAAATCTAACACAAATATTAAAGCAAGAATGGAAACCTCTGAATCTCAAAGTTGACTACTCCCCCTGGGTAGTAGCACCACTCATCAGTGCTGGAATGAATAGTATCTCTGATAATGCATGTCAGACTGATGATAAACTGCATCAATCAAGTCTCTGTCAGAGGGGTAGAAACCCTTAACCTATCTCGCAAATACTCAAATGTTTCCTTAGACAATAGTTTAGCGAATATATCTGCAATCTATTCTTTAGTGTTCACATAAACCAATTTGACTTCCTTTTCTTCTACCTTGTCCTTTAGAAAGTTATACTTTATTGATATATGCTTAGTCTTAGAGTGAAATACCAGATTCTTAGACATGTCAATAGCTACAGAGTTATCATAGTAGATAACTACCGGTTCACTACAATTTACCCTGATATCCTTCAACATTTGCTTCATCCACAAGACTTGAGTGAAATTAGTTGTTGCTGCAACATATTCAGCTTTTGCAGTAGATAAAGAAATGCATGACTATTTTTTGATGATCCATGAAACTAGTTTCTTTCCAAGAAAGAAAGCTCCACCAAAAGTGCTCTTCATGTCATCAATATCTCCTGCCCAATCTGAGTTAGTTTATGCACATAAAGTGAAATCATCATTTCTAGAATACCATAAGCCATATTCTGTTGTTCCTTGCAAATACCGGAATATCCTCTTTACTGCACATTTGTGATTTTCTTTAGGATTAATTTGGTATCTAGAAATAATACTTACTGCATTCATAATATCTGGTCTAGTCTAAGTTAAATATAGCAAGCCACCAATCATAGACCTATACTTTGTCAGATTTACCAGTGGAGAAGTATCCTTGATAGATAATTTCTCACTTGTCACCATAGGAGTACTTACCAATTTGGAATTATCCATACCAAACTTCTTCAACAATTCCCTTAGATACTTAGTTTGATAGATAAAAATGCCTTTGTCGGATTGAGTAATTTGCAAACCTAAGAAAAGTCTCATTTCACCAATCATGGACATTTCAAATTCATTCTTCATGTTGTTAGCAAATTCCATGCACAATTTATCTTCTCCTCCAAAAATGATATCATCAACAAATACTTCAATAATCAGAATACCATCATTAGTAATTTTATAATATAAATTACTATCAGCACTTCCTTTAGTAAAACCAAGCTTCAAAATATATTTATCCAACCCTGCATACCAAGCTCTAGTAGCTTGTTTCAATCCATATAAGGCTTTCTTCAATTTACAAACCATATCTTTATCATTTGTCAGTGAAAATCCATCAGGTTGCTCAATGTATACTTCTTCCTCAAGTTCACCATTCAAAAATGCACATTTAACATCCATTTGATAAACCTTATAGTTCTTATAAGCTGCATAGGCAAGAAATAGTCTAACAACTTCAATACTAGCTACAGGTGCAAATGTTTCACCATAATCAATTCCTTCCATTTGAGAATATACTTTACAAACCAATCTAGCTTTGTTTCTTACAACTTGACCATCCTCATTCAGTTTATTCCTAAAAACCCATTTAGTTCCAATAACATTCTTATTTTTAGGCTAGGGAACTAAAGTCCAAGTCTCATTCTTTTCTATCTGATCTAATTCATCTTCCCTAGCCTTTAACCAATGTTTATCCTTACAAGCTTCAATAACAGATGTTGGTTCAATTAGAGAAATAAGACATACCTCTTCATTTGCCAGTCTTCTTCTTGTCATAACTCCCTTGTTCCTATCTCCAATGATTTGATCTTTAGAATGATTTAATCTTACATACCTTGGTGTCTTCTGAACTTCAGGTTCATTGCTCTGATCATTGGTCACAGTTGAATTTTCTTATTGTGTCAGTGTAAATGTCTCAGTTTCCTGTACTAGTTGAGGCATTGCTTGTTCGGTTATGATGATTTCCACTGCCTGTTCCCTATCATATGATATAGATTGATTTATGTATTGCTCATCCAATTTCTTATTAGCACTCTCTACAATTTTCTACAATCTTTTTTATAACATCTATATTCTTTTCTTTGAATTGAATAACCAAGAAATATCCCTTCATCACATCTAGGATCAAACTTTCCAATTGAATCATCTCTTTTGATATAGCATTTATTTCAAAAAATTCTGAAATATTTAACAGTAGGTGTATATCCAAACCGTAATTCATAAAGGGTCTTACCGGTTTCACCTTTGATGTGAACTCTGTTGAATGTGTAGATTGATGTACTCACTACTTCTCTCCAGTAGATGTGAGGCAATTTTGCTCCCATCATCATAGATCTTTCTGCATCCAAAATGGTTTTGTTCTTTCTTTCCATTACTCCATTCTGTTGAGGAGTTTGAGGTGCATATAATTGTCTCCTAATTCCATTTGTCTCATCATAAGTGAACTCACCGCCTTGATTTGATCTTAGACATTTGATTTTCAATCCAGTCTCAATTTCAACCTTTTCTTTAAAGATCTTGAATTTATCAAAGGCTTCAGACTTCTCCCTAAGAAAAGTCACCAACATCATTCTAGAATAGTCATCAATAATCAACATGAAATACCTATCATTTTGAAAGCTTCTAGTCCTTGCTGGACCACATAAGTTAGTGTGAATAAAATCAAGTACATCATTAGATTTATCATTTATGCTCTTAAAATAAGTTATAACTTACTTTCCCAATTGACCTTCCTTACATACCAGATTATGAGGCTTCATAATCTTAGGTATATCTCTAATTGCCTTAGTTGAACTAATCTTAACAATACAATCATAATTAACATGACACAACCTCTTATGCCATAACCAACTCTCATCAATATGAGCAATCAAACATGTCTTATTACCAGTGTTCAAGTGAAAGATATTACCTCCAGTCTGAATACCAGTTGCAATCTCCAAACCAGTTTTGTTAATGATTTTGCATTTTCTATCTTTAAACTGAAGTTGGAAACCCTTGTCCATTAATTAACCAACACTTAAAATATTATGCTTTAAACCTTCTAAATAATAGACATTGTCAGTATTATGCTTACCATCTAGAGAAATAGTACTTCTACCTTTGATCATATATGCTTTGTTATCTCCAAATCTGACTTGACTACCATTGTATTCTTTCAAGGATAGAAATTTCCCTTTATCTCCAATCATATGATTTGAGAATCCACTATCAATTACCCATTCATCCTTATCTTCAACTTTTTCTGCCAGGGATTTTTCTTCATTCATGATAGCTGGTTCAAGTTCATCTTCCTCTAAAGCATAGAACACCCATTCCTTTCCATTGCCGGATCCACTAGAAGAGTCTTTTGTCGGTTCATCCCCAGAGTCATCACTTACTCCTTCCTCATCCGCTATGTAGCATTGTTTACTTTTCTTGAATCTATATATGTCTTGGTTAGGCTTAAATGATTTCTTAACTCTTTCCTCAAATCTTGCATTCCTTTTAGGACATATAGATGCAAAATGACCAATCTTGTTACATGTAAAACATTTAAAAGGTGCCTTTCCTTAATACTTACTTCCTGTTGGTTCTTTAGGTACTCTTCTAGCAAAGAAGGCTTCAAGTTTCTCAAATTATTCATCTTATTTCCTCATGTCTTCCAATTCTTTTGTATATAGGACTTTCCAATCTATTTTGCCAGTAGATGATGATGATGATGCATGAAAAGCAGGTTCAGGCTTTACAGCTCCAAAAGATCCAAATTCTTCTAGCTCAAAAGCAGATAATTTCCCAATCAAAATTTCTCTGTTAACTAAAGAGTTAGCCATTGTTCTTAGCTCATTAATTGCAATTTACTTCATCTTGTAAGCTAGTGGAAGGGCTCTCAAGACTTTGGAAACTATTTCATCTTCACTTAGAAATCTTCCACAACATTGAATTCTCATAATAATCTCATTTACTCTTTCCATAAACACAACAATTCTTTCATTATCTTCCATATTTAAGTTTTCATATCTTACCTGGTAACCATCAAGTTTAGCAATTTTGACAGTAGGATCACCTTCATTCAAATTTTGCAATTTGTCCAACATAACCTTAACTGATGATATATCAGTCAATCCCATGATCTGTTGATCAGTAAGTGCACACAAGAGGGCTTCTCTAGCTCTGCAATCATTTTCAATATTCTTATCCAAGTCTATAGGAGCCAGATTTCCTAATGCCGGATCATAAGGTGTGTATCCTTTCTCAGTGATCTCCCAAATATCCTTTCCAAGACATCTAAGATGAGTCTCGATTCAAATTTTCCATATCCCATAATTTTTTCCATCAAGCTTAGGAATTTCTCTTCTGAAAATAGTTTTTGGTGGATTAGTTGCCATAGGATCTACCTCAAGCGGTTAAGCTTCTGCAAAACAAGACCACAGATCTGATACCAATTGTTAGGATAACCAGTGAACAATCGAGGGGGGGGTGAATCAGTTGTTAATAGATTATATCAATTAATCCACTTAATAACCTTTAACCAGATTAAGTACCGGTAAAGAAGAAACAAATACCGGTAAACAATACAACTTAACAATTAAACAGATAATCAATGCAAAGAAACCATACCACATAACACCATGATTTGTATGTGGAAAACCCAAAAAGGGAAAAACCATAGTGGGAAGCCTACCCATAGTCAGATGATACTTATGTAGAAAGTATGTGATACAATGAGGGGCCTCCACATGTAGGAAGGCACACTGCCTAGAGCGCACTGCTCATCACAAAAGATTCCCACTAACTACAAAGAGGTTATAACCACCTCAAGATAAATGGACAACAATCCATAGTAATGAACTACCAGAGATAGCATCTACCATGCCTGATTACAGTTCTGGTTAAGCTCAATATCGGAGGCCTTTGACCTCTTCCTTAATCCCAATTTGATCACCTATGATCGACCAGATCTCCTTCGCATATGATATTTCATTTCAAGACCACAACACTTATTCCACATTCCCATATCTTACATCATTTTATACCAACCCTAAGGCCTAAACCAATTAGGTCAGCCACCTAAAAGATATTACAATAAGATCATTACATAAATCCATATTACAATGATATGTCATGCAGGCTTAAGACCAAAACAACAATAACCAATCCATAGAACATCCTGAAACATCCTGATAACGTGTAGAGTACATATTAACAAGATATCGGTCCATAACCTAGATAGGCATCAGACCTATTATGGGTCCATCATGCTAAAACAATGTCTTCAAGTTGTTTGAAGCACAATCAAAGAACGTCTTCAACATCCTGAAATCCATGTAGAAGCCGCACCAACACCACTTATGCATCCTATCAAGATTCCTCAGTAAAAGTTGTGCCGGTAAAACCTTAAACCAATGCTAGTAAGGGTTTACGAAAGTGTATGATAGCATCCGATTATAAAGTCAATACCAACAAACCAAAACATTCTCCAGGAGCATGTAACACATAAAATCAAACATACTCCATTGATCCAAACATGCTGGAAGTGTCCAACATATAGTCTCTTCTGTCGATAACACTAGATCTTCTACCGGTAACCAAAACTTGTCTATCGGTAACCAACCATAACAGCTAGTGTTGACATCAATGACAAGACATCAATGCAACACATAATCAATTCATCCATAATACCAACTATTCTACCAAAAGGAAGGCCTACTGATATAATAAGCAACCGAGGAAGATATTTGAGAATAAAAATGTCAGGGTTGATGAAATTAATGAGAGATAACCCAGTTCTTATGGATATGATTCAGATGATCAGAATGACAGTACAAATAAATGGATGCAACCTCAAACCCAAAATCAAGTTTAGATCATTCTGGTGAATCCGGTGCCTCAAGGAGAAGGAACTAGTGCAAGTGTTGAAGAAAGAACACAAGAGTCTGAAATTCAAGAAAATCCTAAGACTCCTAGGTATGTAAGGCTAAATCATTCTGAAAATTAGATCATAAGAGATAGAAATAAAGGTGTTCAAACAAAGAGAAGAATTGTTGAAGATCAAGTTGAGTATTGTTTGGTTTCAAAAATTGAACCTAAGGATGTGAATGAAGCATGTAAAGATGAACACTCGATAAAAGCAATGGAATAATAATTGATGCAAATTCACAAGAATAATACATGGGTTCTTGTTCCCAGACCTAAGGAAAAAAATGTAATTGGAACCAAACGGGTCTTTCGGAACAAATTGAATGAGCAAAGTGAAGTTGTTAGAAACAAAGCAAGACATTTTTTGTAAAGGATATTCACAAATGGAAGGAATTGATTTTGAATAAAAATTTTCCCCTATGACAAGAATTGAAGCTATAAGAATGTTTCTTTCTTTTGCTACTTACGAGGATTTCAAAGTCTATTAAATGGATGTCATGTCAACATTCCTAAATGGTGAATTGGAAGAAGAGGTGTACATAGAGGAACCAGATGGATTTTAATTTTTTGGTCAAGGAGACATGGTTTGCCGATTGAAGAAAGATTTGTATGGACTGAAGCAAGCCCCAAGAGCATGGTATTCTAGATTGGATGAGTATATGACAAAGCTAGGATTTACAAAAGGTACTGCTGATAGTAATTTGTACTTCAAGATTGATCATGATAACATTCTGATTGTTGAAGTTTTTTTTGATGATATTATCTTTGGAGGGAATGATAGTTTGTGTAAAAAGTTTGGTAATGAAATGCAGAATGAATTTTAAATTTTTATGATTGGAGAGATGAAATTATTTTGTAAATCACATAATCAAAAAAAGGAATCTTTATATCTCAGTCCAAGTATGTAAAGGAGTTGTTAAAGAAGTTTTGTTTGGAAGATTCAAAGCCAGTTGGTACTCCTATGATGACCGGATATTGTAAGTTGAATAAATATGATGATTCCACAAAGGAAAATCAGACTAGATACAGATCTATGGTTGGTGGATTAATTTATTTGACTCAGACTAGATTGGATATCATGAATGTTGTTTTTCTTGCTGCTAGATTTCAAGTTGATCCTAAGGAATCTCATGATGTGGGTGTCAAAAGAATTTTTAGATATTTGAAAGGAATAGTTGATTTTGGTCTGTGGTATCCTAAAGATGATGATTTTACTTTGAGTGCTTTTACTAATGTTGATTGGGCAGGAGATGTGGATGATAGAAAGAGTACTAGTGGTGGTGCATTTTTCTTGGGAAAAATATTGGTTTCATGGTTGAGAAAAAAGCAGAACTCTATTTCTTTATCTACTATAGAGGCATAATATATTGTTGTTGCAAACAATTGTACCTAGATAGTATGGATTAAATAGATGTTAAAGGATATCAGAGTGGTGTATGATATGCCTATTGCTATCTATTGTGGCAATTCAAGTGCAACTAACATTTCTAATAATTTGGTGTTGCATTCAAAGACTAAACATATATCCATCAAGTTTCACTTTTTGAGAGAAAAGGTAAATGAGAAGGAAGTTAGATTAGAGTATGTGCCTACTAAGGAATAGATTGCAGACATCTTCATGAAGCCTTTTCCTAAGGATACTTTTGAGTATCTCAGAGGGAAGCTAGGGGTGATTGACCCTCTTGATCAGAATTAAGATGTATTTGGTATGCATTAGTCCGGTACATTTTACAGTCATATATTGTGATTCAAATTGATGGTTGGTGGTTGCTACTCAGGGGGGAGTAGTCAATTTGTGAGTTAGATGTTTAGATTCAGTTTTGTGAGTTAGTTTTATGGTTTGATTGCAAATATGTTCCTTTACCATTGATGTCAAAGGGGGAGAGTGTCATGTGAAAAACTATGAAGGGATGAATAAAGAATAGAGTAGTGTGCAAGGTCTAAGGGGGAGTTGTTGATTTATTTGACATTGATTGTTTTTCACAACATATGTTTCCATCAATGCCAAAGGGGGACATTGTTGGAAGAATGTTGCAAATATGTTCTTGAGAGATATTTGAGAGATGTGTTGTCATTGATGTCAACATATTTCTCTATCTGAGACAACAATGCAGTGAAGTTCAGTGAGTTTATTTGTTCAACATAGTAAGCATGATGACGATCAGAGTTTGTGGATTAAAGGATTTATAGAGAGTTGTTTGTAGTTGATTTAGTTCAATTTTCAAAGGTCTGCATGGAGATTTGATTGAGCTATGGGTATCTGTGTTGTGGCTAGTTTTTCAGTTGTGACAAATTATTAGTTTTTTTATTTTCAAAGCTCTACACTGTAATACCCTATTTTGAGGATTAGAAGATATGTTTGGTACATTGGTGTGTTTCCTCAATTCAAGTGGTTCATGGTTTGAAGGTTCACAAGTGATTCTTTAAGGTTGTCAATCATTGTAGTTAGTGTTCTTCAGGTTAGTGTGAAGATGCTGGTGATTCTAGTAATTTGTGTTGGTGTGGATGTTGATATGGTAATTCATGATTCTTGTGGATATTTCTAGATTGTGTGCCTTTTGTGTTGGTGGTCAGCATTGATCGTTGAGATCATAATTGATGTTTTTCTCTGATACATTGATGTTCTTCGTGTTCTTAGTCGATCAGATGCTTGTAGCATGTTGCGGATGTTTGAGATATAATTTTTAGAGGTGTAACGTATTCAAGGTTATATATTTGGGTCCATGCTATGTCTTGGCTGACATTTCTTGGTCTGCATGTGATACTGCATTGAGTATTGTTGTATATTTGAATTAGGTGATGAGTGTTGAGATGACCTTGTTGATTTATCCAAGGTTGATGTCATGTATAAATAATTGTAATATCTTTGTATTTGAGTATGATGTAGGTGATTGGATGAATATGTATGTATGTTGAATGTATACATCATTTTAAGGCTAAGAAGAAGTGTGAAGAAGAAAGTTGATTTATGCTTCAATGGGATTGAACCAAGCATTCAAGAGATGCTCTTTCTCAATTCATGATTTTTGGATGTGATCCGAGATTGTTTGTATAGGTAGTTAGCCTTCTTTTGTTTTGAGCAGTGAGCTCTAGGCAGTGTGCTTGAATGCATGTGCATTCCCTATTGTAATACATCTAATAGAGTATACCTATTTTGTGGGTTCATATCCACCATGGTTTTTCCCCTAACATAGTTTTCCACATCAAAAATCTTGGTGTTATGTGAGTTTATGATGTGTTGTTGATTTATGCTTTCATGTTTAATTATCAAATATGAGAATAAGTTTAAGTTGTGTGAGTTTTTAAGATAGCTACTTCACCCCCCTCTCATTTGTCTACCCTATTTCTATCAAGGCATACTCACCATAGCCGGTGTCATTGATCTTGAGTTGGGAGAAAGTGGATGAGATGGAAGTTTTTTCTTTGGTAGGTGATTATGGAATCAGGGTCAACATATGAGGATGATGAGGTAGCTTAAGTGGTTCCAATGTTGATATCTAAGTAATGGTGTGAGTATGGTGAGGAAGCCTCGAGAGAACGACAATACTCAAATGGTTGAGTGTCACCATGAATTATAATTTCATAGACTTGATATGGAAAATTGAGGCACTAATGGTAAGTGGAAGGGACGTCCTGCATGACATGGCTCCATGGGCAACCAAGGAGGATGTTGAATGGCAAGTCAAAATCAACGACATGGCACGTGCTTTGTGTGATTAGGCCCACTTGAATAGGGAGGTTGATCATCCCCACTGAGCTTCTCTCAACATTATCATATGCTTTAATGGTGATGCATTGATTGTGCATATCCACAACAATATACCCCACTTGAGTAACAAATCTGAATGTACAAAGATTCAGGATAGAACCATTATTGATCAGAACTCACTTTACCTTATAGAGTTTGACAATGGCTTCAATATTGAGTGGACAAATATGATTGGGATAAGGAACCATAGCATCAGATTGGGTGAATCTGAGCTGGTTTATGGATAATAAGTGCACAACCATAGCTTGGAATTTTGTAGGGTCTATGTTGCTAGGAACACGAACCTCTTGTAGTGTTTGGGTGAGGATCTCTTCATGAGTAGGTGAAGCTTTAAGCAAACCTAGAATAGAGATTTGTGCAAGGGTTTTCCCTAATTTCTCAAGAATTTTTTACCATATAGACATAGACACTATGGGTGTGGTAGGAGTTGGGCCCCAAGGAATGTCATTTGAGTCCTTCTAGTGGTTGTTTCATATTGTGCATTAGCTCCTTTGATGTGAATCATGTTGACATGATCATCCACATGAGTAATGCAACCTATCATACTATCATAATCAAATGACACATTATTGTAGTTGATATTGTTAGTATTAAGAGACTGACCAACGTTAGACGTACTAGCTTCTCCCTGATGCTTAGGAAGAGCATACATATACATGCCTAGATTAGTAATGAGTGACATTCTTGTGGTGAGGTCAACATCGATTTTACCCTAGTCAATGAGATCTTGGACCAGGTGTTTGAGCTTCATGCACTTGTTGGTGGCATGACCCTTAATGCAATGATAGGCACAATACTCATTTTCCTTATATCAATTAGGCTTAGACTTGGACTCATTGAATGGTTGTGTTTGCGGATATATAACCATGTTATGTTGCTCCATTTGTTTGAAAATCACATCTAATTGTTATCCCATGGGACTAAATTGATGCTTGGGGTTGTGATCCATCTGGCAAGGAGGAGCTTGAGAAATAGTGATTGCATTTGTTTGATTAGCCTATGCATTTGGTTTCTATGTTTGAGGATTATGATAAGCTTGAGGTGGTAGACTAGCATGGATAGTTGGTGAGGGATTGGCATACAATTGTTGTGGGGGATTAACATATGTATGTGGGGGTGGTGGTTTTGCAACCACAATCATTTGAATTATCTTAGAGTCAGTGACCTCATCTCCCACAACATTCTTGTTCTTTTGCTAATACCTTTGTTTATCATTTTTTGGCTTGTCAAAATACTCCTTGTAGAGTTTGATGATTCCTTCATCAAGACTTTTCTACTAACGGTCCTTTGGACATGATATCCCAAAATGTGCTTGTGTAATTTAATCGTATATGATAAACAACTTTGGGTGGAGATTAATGATGAATATCGGGACCAATTGAGTATTAGGTGCTATGCATGAGCAGTGGTCGGTGAGGGCTCTCCATCTTTAGATGTAGTATAAGAGGCTTTCACCTCCTTTCTATTTAGTCTGATAGAGATCAAGCATATAAATGCTACTTTCCATATTATAATGATAATGAGCCACAAACCTCTTTGATAATTTTGTGAATATAGTGATGGTGTCAAATGGCAACCTAGAAAACCATTCTAGAGATGGTACACTAAGACTTTTGGGAAACAGACGTAGGAGATAATTATCACAATATGCTATCTATTGACATGCCATATAAACTCCTTGATAAGATGATGTTGATAACCTTTCTCTTTGTATTTATCAAACTTTAGTGTTTCGAAGTGCTTGGGGAATGGTATTGTCATTATTGACTTATGGAATGGGTAAGGGCAAACTTCATCAAATTTGAAAACTCACTTGGAGTTGTTATCTTATAAATTTTTGAGAGCCACCTTCATTTCTTCCCATTCAGTATTGATCAAAAATGGATCAAGAGATGCGTAGAAGACTGATAGTGCAGTGTTTGATATGCCACCTAATGTGAATGGATGTAGTTTGATTATTGTGGTGTGTATTGATGGCTTGTCATGTTTTGATAAACAAGAACCTATTGTTAGACAAGTAGTGATTGTTGATATTGGGGTGGTCGTGAGTAGGTCACAAAATTTTGTTCTAGAGAGATGTGTTGTTGCTAATACTGTACATTTGGAAATTACTGAACTTGATTACCAACCTGAAGATAGTTACCCCTAGTATAATTAGTATGAGGTATGTTTGATTGTGCATTATACAATGGGGGATTTTGACTAGAACCACCTGGAAATTGATGAGTATTTGTAACAACATAGGATGAAGGTGGTGCTTGCAAGTAACTGAATTGTTATAGTTTTATCAAAGAATTAGATTAAGCAAATCATAATTGATGGGGACATTTTCTGATATAATGTGGTTAACACCTAAATCGGGGTTCAATGATGGGTCATAAAATCTTACTTTGAACTGAGAAGGTTGTTGTTGTTACAAGGTGTGCGCCCTTGGTGCAACACAAGCGACAAGTTTGCGACATGGCTTAACCACCTCTCATGGATTCTATGTGTCATGCAATTGTATCGAGCATTCACAGGCCGATCTTTTGGTGCAACAACAACTGTGTTTCCAACAAGTGGTATCAAATCTTGATCACGGGTTCAAACCCCTCGCTTGTGCTGGGGGAATTGTTGCAAGGTGTGCTCCCTTGGTCTCTTTGTGCTGTGTAGTGCAAGCAACAAGTTTGCGACAAGGTTTAACTACCTCCTGTGGATTCTATGTCACATAGTTGTATCAGGCATTAATAGGTCAATCTTTTGGTGCAACAACAATCGTGTTTCCAATAGTTGCTCCATTAATTTTCTAGATTGGGACCGAGTGGTGATAGGCATGAACCACAAGATAAAAATATGTGATGATGAAAATGCAACGCCAAATTCAAGGATTGGATTAATTTACTGATTCAATAAAATTGATGAAATGGTTGATGAGATGGGAGAAATGAATGAACCAAAGACAAATTGATTGGGAGATTGGCACTCAAATTACAATTGAATGAAGTCTAAATAGAGAAATGTGACACTAAAGTTACTCAAGAGGATGCACTCAAGAAGCAAGATAGATCAATATGAACCAAACCTCTAGATCAAAGTGATAAAGGCTACAATTATGCAAAATATTGAACTCTAGACAAGATATCATTGAAGAGCTAATGATAAATGTTGCACAAAAGATGCAAACTATATTGCAATTGTGGAATAGGAGAGAAACAATTAAAAAAGGAATTGATTTTTTATTCAATTGGTTTGATGAACTAGATGATGAATTAAATGAAAGGATTGAATGATTGACCAGAAAAGGACAACTGATTCAATAAGATGGCCACCCAAATGGACTGGAGATGAAGGATTAAATGACTCAATTTAGTTATCTAGGTAACCATTTTGAGACTCAATTGATATTGGATAATTTGATTGATTACACAATTGATTGGATAAAATCATTGATTGACTAAAATATTAATCCCTCTTAGAAAACATGCAATGATGACTGAAATATGAAAGGCAAAAAATGATAATAATGACGATGCAAGATCAGAAAGATAACTGAGATGGTGACTCAAAACTTGAGATGACACAAATAATGCCACAATTTCAAACCTTGGTAGATGATAATGACGATACAATGGGACCACTAACAAGTTTGACCCATAAGCAAACCCACTGAACTTGGTAATCTGACTTAAATTCTGCAAAAAAATTGGGCAAAATAATGAGGAAAATAGCATTCCTGCCACTTCTAGGTGCAAACCCAATGTCATATAAAGCGTTCCCACAGTTTCTAACAATAAACCCATGGTTTTGACAAAACTAGGTAAAACTAAGGACATGAAATAGTGTTCCCACTATTCTATGGTGCAAACCCACTATTTCTAAAATGGGCAGACTGACTTGGGAAAATGCATTCCCGTTGTTTGGGAGATGTGGTAAACTAACTAAGCAAGGAAATAGCATTTTCACTATTTTGACAGAGTGAATAAACTAATTTGTAAAACAATAGTATTTTCACCATATTAGGAGACTTGGTAATTGACTTGGGTGAGAGGAATTCATGTTAATTCAAAGTGCAAACTCATTATTTAGCAAATAGGATAGACTAAATCAAGTAAGTGGTGATCCCGTTGTCCTAGGATGCAATCCCATGATTTTGGGACAATAAACCCATAGTTTTTGATAGAATGAAGTGGTGAAAATGGACTGCAAACTTGTCATTTTGGTTGATTTTTGAGACTTGACTTTTTGCAAAATATAGCGACAAAAAATCATGACAAACATACAAGCAAAATGTCTGACTCAACTAGAAAATGAGGGCCAAGATTAGCCCATAGTGATTCATTGATATGAACAAATAAAATGCAATTGTTTGTAAGCATGTACTTCCTAGGCTAGAAAGATTATACTACTTGTTGAGTCCCCACTTGGATTATTTCATATGTAAAGTGGAAAATTGAACCCTAGTGACTCCTCACCTAGGAGAGAGAAAGTAAGTCACTAGGATGATTTTCACTTGGGGAAAAATTTGCATTCAAAAGAGGTGCTTGAATCCACTAGATCTAAATCCAAGAGAGGCAAGGATGTGAATTCCAAGTGGATTGCAAGGTTTGAAGTGTTTTTTGCCCTCTTTTGTAAATAGGAAAGTTGACTTGTTGACCATGTCGAAAAGAGAGAAAATGAGTGAAATAAGGAGCTACTAGTTTAGGATCATGCTGTAATTTTGGATATGAGCTAATTAGACTGATATAGATCTGCCCTACAAATTAGGAGAAAAGTCGTCGGGACCATGGTGGGAGTGTACATGGTCCTCCATAAAATCTGCAAAATGAAAAGGGTTCTTCCATCTATGCAAATGAAGCCCAAACCTGCAATTACAGTTGTGCACCTGCAATCTACACACATAAAAGAAGGGGAGAAAGGTTGTGGATAGGGGTTTGCCTTAGTCAAACCCCAATTGAGGAATCAACCTTGAAAGAAAGTAATTGCAAATGCTTGAATGTAAACAATGGAAATGTATACCTTGTAGATCTACAATTTGTTGATGATGATTTCTTTTCTTCTTGAATGTAATCACAAGTGTTGCATAAAATTGCATATAACATGACAAAAACCTAACACACACATGCTTGCAAATAAATTTTGTAATGTTACTCCAATCTATGACTGAAGAAGACACATGAAGAAAGAAGACTTGATGAATTTTTGAATACTTGAATGCTTGATAACGATAATGAAGACCTTCTACTTGAATTCCTTCTTCCTTGTCCTCAAATAAGAATACCAATTCCCTTTTTATGCATGCCTCAAAAGATTAATTCATCTCAACAAAGGCCGACATCGAGGAGATTTGGGATCCCAAAGTGCCGATAGTGCCAGGTGGACCTATCTTTAGACCACCCTAAGAGGGTGGGATAGGGGCGCCACGCCCCTGTCCTGCCCTATCTTGGGGCCTAGATAGGGTCCTAAGGCTATCTCAGGGCTCAAACAAGAAGGGTTCAAGGGGCGAAAATGCAGAAAGAGGTCTCGGCTAGGAAGGATAATGTCATCGCCAAGGTGAGGACCTCAAATATGGTTAAAATTGCTAGGGTCACAATTTTATGACACTACATTTATCCCCCACTTTAGTGGGAGTATGGCTTACGCCAATACTATCGATAAAGTAGAAGAAATAGAGATGAAGATGAGAGATATAGAGAAATACCACAAGGAGTATAAGACATCACTAATCTTGAGGAACAAATCCCCCAATCTTAGGATCTTAACTCACTCAAACATATGCAAGAGCACCAAAAACAAAAAGGACGAGATAAACAACACAAGACAAAGCACGAAAGACACACTACAAAAACAAAACACAAGACCACACATCAACTAGTCATAGAGACCTTGATACAAATGTCTCAAATAACTAATTGAAACACAAAGACAAATGACATCACATAAACACAAGTGATCACATAAAAGAGAAAAGTGGACATCATCCATAAACCATCAATAAGAAAACTATGGGTTCATGAGAGGAAGGAGAGAGAAGACATGAATACACACTTTGGTGACCCATGAGAAGAAAGGCAAACAAGAGAGAAACCATGGACATCTTGCCCCTAAAACTAGGTGATCCATGGAGAGAAGGACATGGAAATATAGCCCCCAGAGTCTGTCTAGGTGATCCATGTAAGGGAGGAGAGTGATAACACCGTTAGTTCCACCAAACCTCATGTGTGTGTGTGCAAGTGAGGTTCAAAGTGCCTCATAGGAGTCTATGATTGAGTACACTACAACCTATATAAGATGTATAGTACAAATTCAAAGAAAGGTGTGATATCTCGCTCTAAGAGTCCATGCTCTGGTTTCGAGAATAATCATCCTGCATAGGAGAAAAGTGGCATCATGTCACTCTAAGAGTTTGTGCTCTAGTTCTTAGAATGACCCACTGTACAAGAAAATAAGAAGTAAAGACATCTCTCTCTAAGAGTCTATGCTTTGGTTTCGAGAATGACACACTATACCAGGAAAAAGTAGCATCATCTTTCTCTGAGAGTCTATGCTCTGGTTCCGAGAATGACCTACTATACAAGAAAAAAGTGATGACATCTTTATCTAAGAGGTTTCTCTCTAGTTCCAATAATGTCCCACTGAACAAGAAAAGTGATGACACCTTTCTCTAAGAGGTCTCCCTCTGGTTCCAAGAATGTTCCACTGTACAATACATGATAGAAGTATGGTACAAAGGAGCAGTGTGGGTGCCCCCCCCCCCTTAAGATGTCAACATAAGTTGATGTTGATATCTTAAGAAAAGTAGACCAAGGATACCTACCTTCATCACAAAGAATATATCGGCTATGCAACAATGTCATAAATCCAAGCAAGAAAGTGAATACTCTTTAAATAAGGATAAGATAGTTGAAAAGAGATACCTTGTTGTAAGTGTAAAGGAGATCCTTTAAGGAGAAGAGATCTTTTTTCAAAAGACATCTACCCCCAAGAGGAGTTTGTATTAGACAAATATAACATATTCTAGAACAAAACAAAGGAGAGAACAATAATGCAATCCTTCCTCCTATTCCTAGGTGAAAGAGATTCTCGATGAGGGATGAGTCACTTTTAGCCCCCAAAGGGATGGGTGAATTTATCATAGATGTACATTACCAAGTGTGAAAGAGGTTGTATTCAAAGACTTACACCTCTTGTATAAGAGAGAATCCTTGAGCCAACACCCAACAATTATGCACAAGGAATGACATCAAGTAATATAATTCACACCATCCACAAAATAGGGCAAAGTGGATCCCTAGAGAGAGAGAGAGAGAGAGAGCATTTCCCCCAAGTGTAGGACAATGAGAATAATTACACAACTTATAGAGAGAGATTACTCATAATAGCTGTACTGTTTCAAGCAAGGAATAGATAGAGGAGATATTATTCATAATAGATGTACCATTTCAAGAAAGGATAATATCCCATTCATGGAATAGACATGCACTCGCATGAAGGAAAACTCAATGCAAGAAAGGATATCGAGTTTATGAATAATGTACTCCATAAAGAAAATAGTGAAACCTTAGAAAGAGAAAAAGGAATATTCTTTCCCCCCAAGAATAGAGGCAAGAATAAATAGGCTATTATGTTTCTCACTAAGTATGATTGCACCTGAAATTGTACCACCATGAATGACAAGGAGCCCTTAATAAATAGGCTAACTATGTCACATAGTGAGGAGCAACATAATAGAAACTTGAATTTTATTTTAAATGATCATGATGAATATGCCATTCATTGTCAAATGTTATTTTTAACATGCCTAAATCAATTTCAATATTTGTGTTAAGAGAAAATTTTGGAATATGAAATTCAGGCATCTTAGACTTTCTAGAAAAGGTAGGAGTGAAATCTAAGGACCCCCAATCATCCTCTAAGAGTCCTTCTTTAGGAACTTATTTGGTAGGAGACGGTGTATTTGAGTGAATTGAAGAGATTATTGTAGGAACTAAGAAAGCATATGATGCATCACTTATGTTCTCATCAACTACCTCAATAATATATGTGTAAGGTACAACATGATAATCAGGAAGAATATTTGGTTTCCTAGGAACATGAATGGAATTAAATGATTTTTGGGAGAGAAAACATTATGATGAGAAATAATATCATCCTCTTGTTCTAAGGTATCTTTATGTTCAAGGAACTCATTAGAAAAATGACTATCATATCTAATTAATGCTTCATCTTTAGAGGGAAGATCATTAAAAGAAGGTATGGTATCACTAGGATAAGTAGCCATAATATCATCCTCTTGCACGAAATGATCCTTATGAGGGAGATACTTTTTAGGAGAAGAAGGAACACAATTCTCCAAAGATCCATCTTTAGGAGTGAGATCTTTGAAAGAAGTGTCCATATTCCCTTTTTGCACCAATGTGCCCTCAATAATGAGATTAATGTTGGGAGAGGATAAATCATAGCTATGAATGAAAGGGAGAACTAAATTATCATTATATGCATGAAAGGGAACATCATGAACATATTTAATGTAACTCGAAATTGAATTAGAAAAATAAGATAAGAAGTCCATATTCCTTGATGATCAAACAAGAATAATGTTCACCCCATACATGCATAGAAAATTTAATAAAGGAGGGAAAATGGAATTTGAACTGCAAATTTGAAATTTGAATTTTTAAATTTGAATTTAAATTTGTGTTTGACCTTAGAGGGTGTTAAAATTGATAAAGTATGCCAATTTTATGGATTTAAGAAGAAAAACACAGTTAATTCCATCTCCTGAAATTTCGGGAAAAAAGTCGAGGACCATGGTGAAAGTGCGTACGGTCGGACCAACTTCTTTTGAAATTTTCAGGGATGATAGGTATTATTATATTATTGCAGAATCCAAAAAATAACTAATTTGGAGATGTCTAGATTGATCAAATTTGCAGTCAAAGGTTGAAAATAGAAAGATCTTAAAGATTAGGGTTTTATGATTTAGCCACTGAATTTTTCAGAATAAAGAGACAGATTTGAATTACAATTTTGAGATGAAAATCGGATCTGAAACAAACAATTAAGAAGTTGCACTTCACAAGCTTAATCTGCTCAAAATGAAAAATTAGGGTTTTTATGTAATTAACCTCTAAAATTTGCAAATAGATCAAACTTGGAAATGAAAATTTGAAAGTCAAATTGCAATTAATCAGATCTAATAATGAGAGATCAAAATTAATGTGTAAGACATCGGGTCAACCAAAATGTAAAGTGGAAAATTGAACCCTAGTGACTCCCCACCTAGGAGAGAGAAAGGAAGTCACTAGGATGATTTTCACTTGGGGGAAACTTTACATTCAAAAGAGGGGCTTGAATCCACTAGATCCAAATCCAAGAGAGGAAAGGATGTGAATTCCAAGTGGATTGCAAGGGTTGAAGTGTGTTTTACCCTCTTTTGTAAATAGGAAAGTTGACTTGTTGACCATGTGAAAAAGAGAGATAAAATGAGTGAAATGAGGAGCTAGTAGTTTAGGGTCGCACTGTAATTTTGGATCTGAGCTAATTAGACTGATACAGATCTGCCCTGCAAATTTGGAGAAAAGTCGCCAGGACCGTGGCGGGAGTGTACATGGTCCTCCACAAAATCTGCGAAATGAAAAGGGTTCTTTTGTCTCTACAAATGAAGCCCAAACCTGTAATTATAGTTGTGCACCTACAACCTACACACCAAAAAGAAGGGGAGAAAGGTTTTGGATAGGGGCTTGCCTTAGTCAAACCCCAGTTGAGGAATCAACCTTGAAAGAAAGTAATTGCAAATGCTTGAATGTAAACAACGTAAATGTATACCTTGTAGATCTGCAATTTGTTGATGATGATTTCATTGCTTCTTGAATGTAATCACAAGTATTGCATAAAATGGCATGTAACATGACAAAACCCTAATACACACACATGCTTGCAAATGAATGTTGTAATGTTGCTCCAATGGATGAATGAAGAATACGCATGTAGAAAGAAGACTTGATGAATGCTTGATGATGATAATGAAGACCTTCTACTTGAATTCCTTCTTCCTTGTCCCTCAAATAAGAAGACCAATTCCCTTTTTATACATGCCTCAGAAGATTAATTCATCTCACCAAAGGCTGACATCGACGATATTTGGGATCCCAAAGTGCAGATACGGCCGGGGGGGACCTATCTTGGGGCCACCCTAAGAGGGTGGGATAGGGGCACCACACCCATGTCCTAGGGGAACGGGGGCACCACACCCCTATCTTGCCCTATCGTAGGGCCTGGATAGGGTCTTGAGGCTATCTCAGGGCTCAAACAAGAAGGGGTCAAGGGTTGAAAATGCAGAAAGAGGTCTTGGCTAGGAAGGATAATGTTGTCGCTAAGGTGAGGACCTCAAATGTGGTTAAAATTGCTAGGGTCACAATTTTATGACACTACACCATATATTTACACAAAGTAGATAGAAACAGATTTTGGTGGCATTGGCTCCCCCTTGCATGACACACACTTATTAGACACACCAAAATCTCATACCTCAAATATCCAAAGATCTTATGAACCTAGGGACATCTGTCTCAACAATGAAAAGTATGAATTGGGGCGGCTTCAGATATCTAACCTCTTATACCAACAAGAAAAGGGTTTTTGGGCTACTACAACATTGGTGTTTATTTAGAATTTGGGGAATCCAACACCTTGCGTGCACTAAGGAAATCATACTTTGAGTATAAAACTCATTTATGATTGACAAGAATTATAGAATCTAATACTGATGAGCTATGAATTTCGTCTTACCCTTATTTATATAGCAGACTAGATTAAAGTACTACTTGATTCGTTCCCTCTCACTGGTGTATAGCATTGGGAGGCAGGCTTGCTAATAAGATAGTGCATGTTCTCTTACACCCAAGGTCACCCAAAGGCGCAAGGGGATGGATTACTTGTATGCTATCTTAGGGATCTAATCTAAAAAAATGAATACATGACAAACAAGATTGATTCCCCTTAAGAAATTAAAGTGTTTACTAACTACTCAAAAGATACATTGTTCATTTTAACCAAAAATTGTTTGCAAGTGCACCCCTCTTTGATGGTTCTACAAGAAACAAGTTAGTTGCTTAATTTTTGGGGTCTTCTACTATCACATCTACACAAATGTTAGCGAAAAACAACAAAACAACAATAGATTAGTGGGTTATAAATAAACTAGTGAAATTAACATTCAGGAAAATGACAATAAAATGAAACACAAATAATTCTCATTGTTTGATAGAGAAAACCCACTATCCTAACCAGCTACCCACAAACCCGCCATTCAGTAAGCTGTCCGGTTGTTTTACTAGTAAAAATAATTTTGACAAAAACAAAGAATAGGAAAAACACAAATAGAGAAGTGAACCCACTACTTCTCTCTGCAATCCTGCTATTTCTACCCTCAAACCCGCTACTTCACCCAACAAACCCATTGTTTGATTGTGAAAATTTGACAGAAATTAAATAAAACTTGAGAGCCAAATTTTTAATTTATACCTTTCCTATGGCAGCAAGAATGCATTCCCACCATTTCATCTATCAATCCCATGGTTTTAGTTAGCATTCTCGTCATTTCTCGAAAGTGAGTTGGTGACGAAACAGACTTCCACCAAGGAAAAAATCCACTTATGTGTTTTTGCCTCCAAGTGTTCAAAATCTATGAATAACACACAAACAATAAAAAATGTGAGAAATGACCCATGAAGTGGGATCCACTGGGTGTGCTAGAAATGTGTGAGTACAAATGTGAGTGCAAAAACAAAGAGAATTAAATAACAAGATAACAACCTAAGAAAACACAAATTATTCAAACACTTAAGATTAGGACTCTAAAAAGGAAATTAATAAAAACAATAAAGACTCAAACTCCATTTCCTTGATTTGGTTGTCCTTCGATTTGATGTGTTCTTGATTTTATGCTTCCAATGGTGCTAGATGTACTCCATGATGATGAAGGTGCAAATTAGGCTAAGATGGATACAAATGATGGATTGATGTGGTTGCAAGTGAAGGTGATATGAGTAATCAAAACAGTATTACGATGATATGGTTGCATGAAAGTGGATGATTTGTAAAGAATATGGAGGGATTAAATAGGAAAGGGTGAGAGATGAAGATGCTTGAAAAGGAGACACTTGTCCTAAAAGGGGACAAGCGGCAATCCTCAAAATTCTATGTGGAAGGACATTCCACACAAGTGTCCTTGAGAAGGGCAAGTGTCAAGGAGAGGAGTGACATGTGTCTTTGAGGACACATGTCTATTTGGGAGAGAAAAACCTAACTAAAGATCTTTTTCCAAATATTAAAAATATAAGGAATGTGCACACACATGTGAGGGGGAAGGTTAGAAAGGATAGGGTTGGTTTGAAGGGATAGAGTTGGTCATAACCCTTGGGTTAGGTAATGGGTTAGGTTAGAAGAAGGTCTAGATGAGGGTTTAGGTTTGGGGATGTGGGGAAAGAGGATTAATTAATTTAATTAATAAATTCTATAATGGAAAGAGAGGAAAAGGACAAAAGATGAATTAAATATTCAAATCATGGATTTGATTTATTTAATAGAAGGTGATTCATTTACTTAATTAAATGATTTATGATTGTCACATAATTAATTAAAAGGGGACTATAGCATAATTAATAAAATTAATTACCTAGAAGGAGGGAAGACTAATTAATTAAATAACGCATAACTATTTAATTTAAAAGAATTAAGATAGATAAATTTAATTAATTAGATTAATTAAAAATAGTTGTCTATAGTATGAGAGCCTAATTGAATATAATTCCCTCAAGGGAGTACCTAGGAAAATGAGTATTTGAGATATAGTTTTACATAATAGGTTAAATTTAAAGTTTAGGAGAGTGTTTTCAATTGTTTTGTGTTGTTTACTCATTTAGAGTTCATTTTAATTTCTATGCATACTTTGTTTTATGTGAGAAGAGTTGAGCAGTCATCTATCTGCTATTGTATTATTATGGACATGTAGAGAATAGTAAGAGAAAAATAATTACATGAGGGACTATGGGTATATGTTCATGTGAAACAAAGATGCCACTATAGAAGCATAGACCAAGGCCTAAAATTGAGCAACGGTGTTCCAATTAGAATTGATAGGGAAAAGCCACCCCACAAATCTTACCAACAATCTATTGAAACTTATTGAGCCACGAACTCCTATTGAATTCAAGTCACCTACTAACAAATTCATTTTCCATCATATACTGGTATGGGTAAGTTTGTTCATCATTTTGTAAAACCAATAAATTCCAAGCATGGCCTTCATGTTCTAGACATTGCAGCTTCAACTAAGGGATAGGAAAGGATACAAAGCCTTTGGGTAGAAAAGGGTGATCCGAAGGCAGTAGAGGATATTGAAAAAAATGATCCAAGTAAATATCCTGTAGACACAAAAAAAAAAAATATAAAATTGTCCTCGCAATTGATCTCAATTTTCAATCATCAGGTGGATCCATTATTTAATAATCACATTTTACATTATAATATCCATATTATGATTCATTTCACTTCTCATTATTTCATTATTCTTGATTATATTATAATAGTCATAATATATTATTAATTCATTAAAATCCATTAATATATTCTATTATTAATCTATTTTCCAAATCTCCTACACATAAACTTCACCCTCCATTTATCATCTCCCACTCCTATCAATCTCACTCACCTAATGAATATGGGACAAATTTCCAATCCAACCTTTTATCCCACATTCATTATACAATCTGGATCCACCCTGAGGACACTTATTTAAGCACTACCATCTCTCATCTTTTTGCATCCATTGCTTTCATCCGTTATTCGCATTCATAGCTGGCAGCCTTAAATCTTTAGCATTCAAAATTTCTCATTGCATACTCCATCATTTTAGAATTTTGCATTTTTCATCACTCAGATATTTCATTTCTTTGCATCATGAATATCCATTCACGACAGCCTCTTCTGCATGTGTTTTTCTAAGAGCACTTTGAATTAAACACGAGATTTGGGTTGAGGAGTGCAATGGAGTTAGAGCTCCATTTACTTGCATGTGTGTTTCATAATTTATTTATTTTTGCATGTGTGTATATTTGGTAGGCACTCCATTTTTGGATGTTGGAACAAGTTTGAATCTTTGATTTAGACACCCATTTCCTCCATCAACATATCCAAATATGTCCAGTGATCCATACGAGATACTATTTGTTGCTAGACTTAGTTACAAGGTAGTGTTGCACAAAATCAAGCAGATTTGCTTGGTTAATGAAAAACCCATGAATAATCCAAGAAGTTATACCTTTGTAGAGTACATGCACATAAGAAAGCAGATGGTCACAAGATAGACAAAGGAGAGTGCTTGTTAATGTTGAACATGGAAGAACTGTCCAACTAGTGACCTCGAAGGCTGGGTAGTGGCTTGAGATATACTACAATTGGGGGTGAAGAAGTGAATTAAAAATAATCTAAAGAGAGTGTGTGGAGTTTTTATTATGACCAATAGATATAAAGTGCTATAATGCTATTCAATAATTGGTAAATTAGGTGAGAATATGATAAATTTAGAATTAATTCTTGCTCCAAAACAATATGATAGAGATAACACTCTAGTTTATGGTCTATGAAACAAATGGAAGGTATTTTGGCTATATCTAGAAGTTATGCAAGACTGCTAGATCCGAAGGAAGGAGGCAAAATAGTGTTTTCATTAGTCATTGTTGATGACATCAATTATTGTAGTAAGAGAATTTATTTTCATTTTTTTTTGTGATGAATCCTTTCATGGTAAAAGTTCTCATAGTGAATACAAAAGAACTAGTGGAATGTAGTTCACAGATCTTGAAATGGTTAGTGGTAATTCAAAAAAATATATGAGGTGAAAAAATGAATAAGTTCCTATAATTGTCCAAGTGTGTGGTAAGACTCTATTAAAACCATGAAAAGATGATGAGAGGTGCCTTTTATTTTGTTGAATATTTTTGACAAGTGAGAGGGGAGGTGAATCAGTTTTATATTACTTAACCATGAATAGATAAGAACATATAAGAACACACACATGAAACACCAGATATGATATGGAAAATCCAAGAGGGGAAAAACCACAGAGAATGTTAGTTCTCAATATGAAAACACCTATTAGGGTGACACCAGTTAAGGTGATTTTTACATAGATGGATCACTAACAAAATGCACATTGCAGGTGGGATCACTGCCTAGATAAAACCACCAAAAAAAGGAGGGCTCACTTCCCAAAGGAAGAAAGAAAGAATCCACCACAAGGGCACAACTACCACACTAATGTGATGCCAAAAGAAACCTTAGGCTCACTACCATCGGTACCAAACAACATCAACAAATAACCATACTGATCAATCACTTCACATCAATAAAGATAGGTCTTCCTTTTTACAATTAATTTCCTTATATGAATCCAAGGAGATAATAAAACAAAATTCAAAATAGGTCTTCACTAAGCATTCATGTGGTGGAAAGGAATGAGAAGTAGACCATACCACAATGCAACAACACATTATCCAAACGTCACAATCACCGGACCAAAAGATAGAGCATTCGAGGTCAACCAGACCAAGAAAAAACATAGCCAAACAACACATTTTTTGGAGCACATCAATATGTGCCGAATCAGAATAACAAAGACACATGAATGACTATCATAAATCCAAAAATCCAATAGGAGAACCGAAAATGTAGAGTAATGCCGAACTTTGCAAACTCTGCCAGACAATCATTATCATCACTGCATAGACTTCCAAAGAACAACTTTCAAACCACCAAAACATCAAAGTAGACCACCAAAACATGAGAGTATAATCTCAAGGCAATATCCAACAACATGTCATGAATACATCTGCAACAAGTTAGAAATTCCAGAGTAAAACCAAATACTAAAACAAAAAATTAGTAAGTTGTCATCAATGACAACCATACTTATACACCAAGCAACTTCACATTTCAAACAATCTCCTCCTTTGTCATTCGTGGCAACATTCATCAATGACAAAAAAATTCTCCAATAATTTCTCCAAAAACTTTCCCGAAAACTCTCCCCCTTTGACATCAAAGAGAAAGGTGAACAACAACTCAACTCAGAATCCACACAACTACCCCTAAGAGGAAGCCCCAAACATTAGCCTAGACTAAAAAATATTCATGAAATTCCTTGACTAATGCATTTCCAAATGCACTTATTTCAAACTAGGAAGGGTTATGACCCCCAACATCCATCAAAGATACTCAAAAGTATCTTTTTCACAAAGCCTTTGTAAATATCTACAACTTTCTCTTTTGTAGGTACATATTCAAGTTTAACTTTTTTCTCTCGAGAAATGATACCGAATAGAAACATGCTTTGTTCTAGAATGCAATATCGGGTTCTTAGAAATATTGATTACACCTGTATTATCACACATGATTGAGATAGGTTCAGCAAGCAAATTTCCATTATCCTTCAATGCATATTTCATCAAGATTACCTAAGTGCAGCATGAAGCAACTGCAATGTACATAGCTTCTATGGTTCATAAAGATACAATATCTTGCTTCTTACTTAACCATGCAACTAATTGGGAGCCAAGGAAAAATGCTCCACCACTTGGAATCTTCTTGTCATCAACACTTCCTGCCCAATCTACATTAGTATAAGCTTTTATAGTACAGTTTGATCCTCTAGGGTACCACAGTCCCAAATCTTCTATTCCGTTCAAATATCTAAATATCCTCTTCATTGCAAAAACACGTGACTCTTTTGGTTCTTGCTAAAATATGGATGCAAGATAAACAACATACATGATATTTGGTCTTTTAGCAGTCAAATGTAACAATCCTACAATCATTGATATGTACTTTTTTGCATCAGCCTTAGGAGATTTATCATCATTAGAGAATTTTCATCTAGTAGTCATAAGAGTACACACCGGTTTGGAATTCTACAATCCAAAATTCTTCAACAAATCTCTAACATAATTTGACTGAGAAATGAAAATGCATTTACTGTTTTGATTCACTTTCAATCCAAGAAAGAAATTCACCTCACCAATCATAGACATTTCAAATTCCTTATGCATTTCACTAACAAACCTCTTACACATGTCATCATTGCCTCCACAAATTATATCATCCACATATACAACAACAATTAAGATCTTACTTATTTCAACTTTGAATTAAATATTTTTATCAACAAACCCTTTTTGAAAACCTTGATTCAGTAGATACTTATCTAACCTTCCATACCAAGCTCTAGGAGCTTGTTTCAATCCATACAAAATGTTCTTCAATCTACAAACAACATCCCAATCATCTAATAACTTGAATCCTTCTGGTTGCTCAATGTAGACTTCTTCTTTCAACTCTCCATTCAAAAATGTTGACTTCACATCCATTTGATAGACTTTGAAATCCTTATATGCTGCAAAAGCCAAAAAACATCCTAATAGCCTCCATTCTCAAAACATGAGCATAAGTTTCTTTAAAGTCAATTCCTTCAACCTGTGTGTAACCTTTGCATACCAATATTTTTTTTTTCTTACAACTTGATCATCTTCATCTGACTTATTTTGGAACACCCACTTTGTTCCAATAACATTCTTATTTGCTGATCAAGGTACTAATTCCCAATTCTATTTTTTCTCAATTTTATCCATGTCTTCCTTCATTTCTTTCATCCAATTATGATCTTCGCAGGCTTCTTCAATTGTATTAGGTTTGGACTAACAAAGTAAACACAGACGAACTTTCTCTTCAACAGCTTTGCTTCTTGTAATAACTCCTCTATTTTTGTCTCCTATAATTTGATTCTCAGAATGATTTTTCTGTACATACCTTGGAGTTTTGGATATAGTTGTCGAAGAAACTTGAGTTTCTTTCTTCTTGTCTTCACCTCTGTTCTTTTATTCTTCATTATCGGATTCATACCCTGCTTTAGTACTAGTTTCGTTTGAAATATTATCATCAATCTTCACATTTGCACTTTCAATGATTTTATTGAATCTCTTGTTATAACATATGTAAGCCTTTCTCTTTGCAGAATAACCATGAAGTATACCTTCATCTTCTTTGCTATCAAACTTTCCAAGATTTCCTTCATCTCTTTTGATATAGTATTTACTTCCAAAAAAATTGAAATAATTCACAAATGGTATCCTTCCATACCATAACTCATATGATATATTTTCAAACTTCTTTTTGAATAGAAATTTGTTAATGGTATACACAACAGTGTGTATAGCTTCTCTCCAGTAGACTTCTGGTAGACTTGTTTATTTGATTATAGTTCTTGTCACCTCTTGAATAGTCTTGTTCATTCTTTCTACTACGCCATTCTACTGAGGTGTCCTAGGATCTGATAAATGTCTTCTAATTCCATATTTCTCACAGAAAGTATCAAATTCATCATAAATAAATTTACCTCCTCTCTTAGATCTCAAGCACTTAATTCTTCTATCAACTTCATTCTCAACTCTAGCTTTGAATATCTTAAATTTTTCTTACGCTTCTTACTTTTCTCTTAGAAATGCAACCCAAGTTATTCTAGAATGATCACTAATTAAGAGCATGAAATACACGTCACCTTGAAATTCCTTGTTTTGGTCAGACTGCATAGGTCTGAGTGTATCAAATCTAATAATTTGATAGAAGATTGTTCCTTTCCTCTGAACTTTCCTCTTGTATACTTTCCCACTTGACATTATTTTCAAATATCGTTATCCGATCTAGTCAGTCTTGGTAAATATCTCACAACTTTTATCATACTAATCTTTACCAAATTATCAAAATTGATATTACATATCCTCTGGTTCCATAGACAACTCTCATTGATTTGTGATAATAATAAATATTCAGTAGTAGCTTCCAATTGATACATATTACCACCTGTCTTTTTGCCCACAACAATAACAGTTCTAGATTTCTTCTAGATCTCACAACCACCATCTTGAAAAACAACATTGTAACCATTTTTGCACATGTATCCAAAACTTAAGAGATTATGATGTAATCATTTCACATAATAAACATTGTTAGTGTTATGATTTCCATCGAAAGTAACAGTACCAAATCCAACAATTTGAGCATTCTGATAATCTCCAAATCTAACAATGAACAAGACTATTGAAGAGGTGACAAGATCCTTTCTACTACCAATCAACCATTCATTTCTAACTCTCCTAACATGTAGTGTTGAAGCAACAGTCTCAACAATATTAGAATTATTAGGTTTATGTTTATCTTCTTCTACCAAGAATAAACAATCACCATCCTCATAATCTGACTCAACATTTGAAATATCTACATCATCTCTAACATAGTAGGCTTTATTATTGAATTTCCCTTTTTTTTCCTTAAACTTCTATTTTGTTCCTCTTTCCAGACATCTAGATGCATAATGACCAATCTTTCCACATTTAAAACATTTAAGGGGTAACATACCTTTATATTTGTTTGTTCCTCTCTTCAGTTTTCTTACAAAATTTGCTTCAATTTCATCCAATCTCTCCTCATCAATTGAGTATTCATCTACAGCTTTTTATGGATCATAGGTTTCCTCAATAGCTGAAATCTTGTCACTGTAACTCTTTGATAAAGTCCTCATGATCTTTTTTATTACATCTTTCTCATCCAAGACACCACCAAGATCTCTTTTCTCATTTACAACACTATCAACCTTCTAAAAAAAGTTTGCAACTCCTTCACCTTCTTCCATTCTCAAATTTGCATATGTGCCTTAAGCAATCTACATCTTAGATAACTCAACTCTTTCATTTCCTTCATAGATACTTTTCAATCTTTCCCAAAATTCATAAGTAGTATCTAATGCAACAACCTTTGCAAATTCAATTTTAGATAAAGTACTAAAGATAGCATACCTTGCACACTCATTTCTTCATAGGCTTCAATCTCATTTGATGTAGTAAGTCCATTTGTCGGTAGCGAATACTTGGTCTCCATAATTTCCAGGTTTTATAACTTGGAGAAATCAAATATCCTCACATCTTTACTCTCCAGAAACTATAATCAGATCCTTCAAAGGTAGGAATAGTCAATTTGTGTGCCATTGGATCTCCTCAAGTGGTTAGTCTCACTTTCTTGGAACCAAAGCTCTAATACCAATTGTTGAATGTTTCAGATAACTAAGATGAGGGTGTAAATCAATTGTATATTAAAAATATATTACTTTTCCCACATAAACAAATATGACAACTTAAAACTCATATTATTTAACCATGAACATATAAGAACATAAAAGAACACACACATAAATCACCAAATATGACATGAAAAACCCAAGAAGAGAAAAACCATGGAGAATGTTAGTTTGAGAAATATGAAAACACCTATTAGGGTGACACTGGTTAAGGTGATTTTTACAAAGATAGCTCACTTCTAGAATGCTCATTGTAGGTGGGCTCATTGCCCAGCTAAAACCACCACAAAAAGAAGGAGGGGTCATTGCCCAAAGGAAGAAAGAAAGACTCCACCACAAGGGCACAACTACCACACTACTGCAATGCCGAAAGAAACCTTAGGCTCACTGCCACTGATACCAAATAGCATCAACAAACAACCATACAGATTAATCACTTCACATCAACAGAGATAGATCTTCCATTTTACAATCAACTTCCATCTATGAATCCTTCTATATATATTTCATTACAATCATTATTAATATATACCGATCTCCAAAATAGATTTTTCACATTGGCCAAGGAAATAATAAAACACAATCGAGAAGAGAACTTCACTAAGAATTCTCATGGTGGAAAGGAATGAGACATGGACCACACCACAATGCAACAACATGTTATCCAAATGCCACAATCACCAAACCAAAAGATAGAGCATCTGAGGTCAACCAAACCAAGAAAAGACATAGCCAAAAAATAGATTTCCAGAGTGTTGGCTTTGTGTAGCCATTGATGTCAACCGATATAGCAGGTTACCGGTATACCTTGTCACTAGTAAGAAGAGGATGTCAATTGACATTGCGGTCATTGGAGTCACCGGTACACATGTTAGTATTGGAGACATAAGTTGGGATGTTGACCGGTGAATAGGAATTGGAGACAATTGGCATTATGGCAATGCCAACCGGTGAGTGATGTGTTGGCAATGTATGGTTGCCAATCAATAAGCATGTGATGTGATCGGTAAGAAAGCAAGGTTGAACTAATGAAGAAGTGCAGGAAACCAGTATGCATTTGGGTGTCATACAACAAGGCACCCACCAGATGAAGAGGTTATCACAGAATGAAGATATGACCATTAAAGTTTGGGCTACTATAGGTTAGTAAGGTAGACAAAGGGGATGTCTACTGGGTTATGTGCCTGATTAAAGATATGTCTACTCAATTTTGGTAAAGTTAGGTTTAGTACAATGGTCCATCGACTTCTACCAATAAGTGGTAATGCTTAGCTTACCTCACATCATGCATGGAATACATTATAACCGTCTGGGATAAGACAATCAGAGAAGTTGAAGGAAGGTGGTTGAAGACATACCGAATGATCAAAGTGAAACATGAGGAAGCCTCCAACATGTGAAACCATATATGTGTATTGGATCAGAAAGAGAAGGCATGATGAGCTACTGGGACAGAAAAGGTAGGATAAGGAGTGATGTGCTTGCCACCTGGGAAAACTAGTTGAGAGGAGAACTGGTTAAATGAAGATGAAGGTGAGATTTTGCAGTTGCAAACATGGAGTTACTGGAATGCTAATATCAATAGAGATCCATGTTGATGATTGTTGCCTAAGTTGTAATGCAACTGGTATGCAGACAGGCAAGTAAGGTATGGTACCAGTATATAGAAAGAAGTGTAGTCAACCAACAAGAGACCAAAGTGACAAAGGTGAAAGGCTCTCACCAAATGAAGATGTCTATGGTGACTCACTCTTGATATGTGTCTTGTTTTAGTGACCGGTCTAATGTGATCCAACTGGCAAAATAGAAATCCACATAGTATGAAGGATAACCAGTAGGTATACACCAATTGTGTGTTATGGTCGGTGACTAAGTTTGAACTGACACAATGGACTGAGCTAAGGTGGATGCCGACAAAGAAGACAGATGGACTAAGATGAGGTGGATGCCAACAAAGAAGACACATGGACTCCAGGTGTCAAACGTGAAGTTTGAAATGGACCATGCATTGTCAGTGAGGTAGTTGGTGATTGGTTCGACATTAAATGTTGACTGCAAAAATCACGGGTTGAGAGCTAAAGGATGTGGCTCAAGGTAGATCAGAAGGTTGAATTTTGTGTTGTAACGATTAATGTAGGATGACTTGGTGCAAATTAGATTTGGATTGGAAAATAATGAGATCATTTAATGTGATTGATATATGCAGGGTTGGTGATTAGTTTGCTAAATATAGCAAATGTGTATTGTAAGCAGTGAGATTGGTGGTGATATCTAATTGCGTGCAAGTTGCCAATCCCTAGACAAGATCATATATGATTTGATACAAATGGTGTTGGTAGAAGAAACTCTAAGCACGCCAAGGTTTGATTTTCAGTTTTGGCGGGAAGATTGATGGATATATAGGCAAGTAGAAGATTGAAGATGATTGATGCTGCTAGATTTTGTGGTGTCAGATATTGAAGAACAGAGTGTGAGTGTGCAGCAGAGAGTTAATTATAAGAGAATTCAACAAAGATCATTGAAGTGACTAAGTGCTTGAGAGAACCGACAAGAGGATTTAATCAGTGAGGTTAAAGTGTCCGGTGAGCTGTCATAGAAACTAATAGATCATTCAACTGATTATGTCCAACTAGTAAGAAGGTAGTAGTGAGTGAAGCAGTGAAGAGTGAGTGTCAGAGAAAATACGACAAGGAAGAAGTAAGAAGAGGCAGAGTGACAAAAAGAGATTCAATCAGTAAGGATTGAGGTAACTAATGAAGTAGTTGTAGAGTTTGTTAGTTCTCCTAACTGACAGTGTCTAAACTGGTAGGACTGAAATAGAGAAGTAGTGAAGAGATAACACCGATAGAGAGAGGATTCTATAGATAAATCAGAGGGAGAGTGAAGGGAGATCTCGAAAAGCTGATGCAAAGAACATAGAGCATTAGATAAAGATATGTGTGAGAGTTACAAAGCTCATTTATAACAAGGCTATTACCATTGTATTGATATATTTCATTGTGATCACTGAGTTGGAGCTTGGTGTAGGGATTGATGTCCCTTGGGTTGGTGCTCTAAAATTTGCAATACAATTGTTTATTGTGAGGCTAGATTGGAGCATTAGACTCCAACAACATTTCTCACCGAGGTTTTTCCCATATTGGGTTTTCCTCGTATATCCGATGTTGTGTGTGCTTGCATTTTGGTCTTCCCCTTATCTCACTAGTATATCCACTTTGTATTAGATCTGTTTACCAGTACATACATTTAGGATTAAAAGGGTTAAGTCTGGAAACCACTGATTCACCCCCCTCTTAGTGGCATCTTGTGTTCTACAATTGGTATCAGAGCATATGTTCCCAGTAAGATAAACTTTCTCCAACTTGGGTAGATTCTAGTTTGGGAACACAATGGTGAATTGTGAGTCAAGCCCCACTCCTATGTTTAATGGGTCAAACTATTCCATTTGGAGTTGTATAATGGAAGTCTACCTGTCCTCATTAGGCTATGATGTATAGATGTTAGTTGTTAATGGTCTCTCTAGTCCAGTCAGTCCTCCCACCAGTCTTGATGCAAAAAAAAGATATGAATGCAATACTGAAGCCATGAAAGCTATACTTAGTGGACTTTCTAGTGATGTTTCTTCACAGGTGGACAAATGCAAATCGACAAAGATCTCGTGGGATAGATTGAAGAAACTTTATGGTGAATAACCTTGCACCACTAGATTAGATTGTGGAAGAAAGAAGATTCATACAAAAGATGAATGTGCAGTTGATAAGTCTAGATCAGTCAGTTTCTGCAGCAGTGATAAAGAGAAAAATCATCTCTTCATGGCTCAAGAGATAAAGTGAGATGCACACATCTAAAAGGGATAACACAGATCAATCCCACTAGCAAGATGTGTTTGGCAATGATGATGAAGATGAAGCAGAAGTTGATCTTGAAGGAGAACTTGTAAGTGCACTTGAGGAGGTTAGTAGAGTAAGAAAATAATACAAGTTGTTCAATAATGCTACTATTGTGGAACAAGACCGGTTGATCAAATGCCTTCAAGAGTTAGAGCTAAGCACTACTAATCTGAAAGCACAAATGGATGATGCTAAAAGGATGAATGTAGAATAAAAATCAGATTTGGATACCAAGGAATGTAGGTGTAAATATTTAGCATAAGAGCTAGAGGCCAAATATAAAGAGTGTCGGAAGCAAAAAGTTGAAATGGAGAATCTCCAGAAAGACCTTGAGAAGTACAAAGATGAGCTCAAGGTGAGGATCTGGTATGATGGTAGTACTGAAGCCTTGGATAAAATATTGAAAAAATAAAAACACTCCAAGGATAGTAGACAATTAGGATTTGGTGCTAGAATGTGCTACACAAGCAAGAATGTCTCCAATAAAGACATTTAGTTTGTCTCCTCAAGTGGAGATAACAAGGGACAGACCTTCACAGTTAGAAATTCTCCTAGGAAGAAGGTTGACCTAACTACAACTGGTGAAGACATGAGGATGAAGACCAATATTGCAAGAAGGAATAATGTTGATCCTAAGGAAAAACGAAAGCTAAGAGAAGAAGGCTTCATCAGAAATGGGAATATAAGAACACAACCTAGAAGACCTTCTACCAGTGGAAGACAAAGAGATGCTGATGTTCCCAATAACAATCCACGGAGAAGTAGAAATGGAGAAACCAAGATGGTAAGATCGCCTCATGCTTGGAAAAATAAATTTGTAAGTTGTAAGCCCTCCTTCTCCAGTTACTATTTTTCATGCAAGGATTATGGTCATAGGGAAGATGAAAGCAAAATGAGGTCTACGAATAGACAAAATGTTTTTCCTAGGAATGACAATTTAGTTTGTCAAAGATGTAATGGTTTTAGCCATAGAAGTCATGAATGTAGAAAGAAGAACTTGCAGTCATATGGTAGTCGATATAATAGTCATGCTCAATATGGAAATGGTTATAGAGCATATGAGAATCAAAGATCAGCATGGAACAGAAGGAGAAGTGTTCCTGCAAGACCAAGAAATCCATTGGTTCAGTAGTGGGCCTACAACAACATGGTTTGGAGAATAAGATCAAACTGGTTTGATAGAAGATCCTCCAATCATTTGGTTGGTATGAACACAATATGTTTATATAGAAATGCTTCTGGACATGTTTCAGAATTTTGTAGAGCAAGGACCAATCAGTAGAGGCAAATGAGCACTGCTCCAAAGACTGCAAATGAAAAAATGAAGATCAAGCAGGTATGTAAGAAGAAGCAAGAGAGTAGAACCATGGACTAACACTATGCATTCAGTGCATAGGTGATATCTCCTAAGGCTTAAAGGAGATGTAGAAATTTAGGGGGAGCTACTTATTGATCATATCATTCACCCCCTTTGTGGAAATGGATAGATGAAAGGACTTTTTCCTACCTTGACTATACATCTACATATGAGAGATGGATTACTACTGCATGTGTCAATGTATGGTTCAAATTGAAATTGGAATTAGAGGCTCTTGACACAAGAAGACAAAGGCTAATGGATAAGAGGTTTCAGTAGAGATGTTGGTCCGATATAGTAGACTGGTATGTATAGTATGATACCGATATGGATACTAACTGGTATTGCAGATTATGATCTATGCAGTGACTCTCATGGCTTGGACTGAGGAGATTATGTCTGAAGTATTATTGGATAAGTCCTGAGTGATAATGTGTTGGTCCAGTAGCTGATCTCATATGCATACATCATTATGATTTAAATAGTTTTATAATTGACATGATAGTGATGTGGTTTGGCATTGTGGTCATATAAGACCATGTCATAAGTTGTGATGGATATCATGGAGCTGAAAATCATCTGTAGATCATGTATGCTTAGCTCTACCAGTATAAGGTGCAAATTGGAGTGTCATTTCAGTACCTGACACATAATGAAGACCTGAGATCTATGGTTCAGGGGGAGTTCACAACTATATCTTCTTATTGGTATCAGACATGCTAAACACAAGTAGATTAGGTGTCTATGCTGTTGTACTGGTAAGGTTGAAAATTTGGGAAGTGCTCATCAGTTCCTGTTTGTGATTTCCTTTAGTTTCTATTCAATTTGTACTTAATTGAAATCACAATTGGTCCACCGGGTGAAAGGAACACTAGGATGGTGTATAGGGAGAGTTGACAAAGAGCGAGAGTTACCTGCATAGGGGGAGAACATACATTTGGTATCGGATAAGTTTACAATTGATATCAAATTGGTATTAGTGTCAGCATCAACAATTGGTGTCAGAATAACCTCCTACATGCCAAAAGAGGGAGAAGATACAGTCTGACCATCAGGTAAGTGAAATTCACTGACACTTTTCTACAATTGGTATCATATCGATATATACAATTGGTGTCAATTGGTGTCTAGGCCCTCTATGTTTAGTGTTTTTGGATGAGAGAATGAAGATAATAATGGTCAAAGGGGGAGAAGCAACCAATATAAATTTTTGTCAGTACCCTTTGCCATTGTTGTCAAAAGGGGAGAGAAAATCTATAGTATACCTGATACTACATGTGTTGACATCAATATCAAAGGGGGAGATTGTTGGCATTGTGTTGTCATTGATGTCAATTGGTATAGCAGGTTACCAGTATAGCTTGTCACCGATAAGAAGAGGATTGCAACCAAAATTGTGTTCATTGGAGTCACTAGTACATAAGTTAGTGTTGGAGACATAAGTTGGGATATTGGCCGATGAATAGGCATTGGAGATAGTTGGCATTATGGCAATGCCAACCGATGAGTGATGTGCTGGCAGTGTATGGTTGCCAACTGGTAAGCATGTGACTGGTAAGAAAGCAAGGTTGAACTAATGAAGAAGTGCAAGCAACCATTATGCAGTTGGGTGTCATACAATAGGACTCCCACCAGATGAAGAGGTTATCACAGGATGAAGATATGACCGACAGAGTTTGGGCTGTTGCAAGTTAGTAAGGTAGACAAAGGGGATGTCTACTAGATTATGTGATTGATTAAAGATATGTCTACTCAATTTCGATAAAGTCGGGTTTAGTGCATTGGTCCATCCACTTCTACCAATAAGTAGTAATACTTAGCTTACCTCACATCATGCATGGAATGCATTATAACCCTCCAGGATAAGACAATCAGAGAAGTTAAAGGCATGTGGTTGAAGACACATATCAAATGATCAAAGTGAAACATGAGGAAGCCTCCAATAGGTGAAACCATATATGTGCAATGGATCAGCAAGAGAAGGCATAATGAGCTACTAGGATAGAAAAGGTAGGATAAGGAGTGATGTGTTTGCCACCTTAGCAAACTAGTTGAGAGGAGAACCAGTTAAATGAAGATGAAGGTGATGTTTTGCAGTTGCAAACAGGGATTTATCAGAATGTCAATATCAACAAAGATCCTGTAATGCCCACCAAAATACCCCAAAGAAATATAGCTAAATACACACTAATTTTTTTAATTTTTTTTTCAACAATACAACACATAACATCACTTAAGCAATGCAGCAAGAACACAACAACATCTAAGTGTTATGAATATAGAATAATTCACTCAAGCTATTCAAACAATTACGCAAGCAAAATACAATAAAACATTACTACTAACTCCCTAGGGTATCTCAACGCCATTACTTAATCTACCTAAATAAGCAATAAGCATTTAATTTCTTCCAGATCAATACCTCATAATCTTAATCATTATACACACATAGGTACAACATAGCAATACCTAACACTCATGATATGCAACCTACTTAATCTTTCATTAAATATGAGATTCTACCTTTCAATGCATAGCTACTTCCCTTTTTCTCTTAGGTTCATTTTATACACCAAGTCCAAATGTTCCTAATACTATTAACCAACCTTCGACTATAAAAAACACCATTCACATACCAAGATTAACCCTTAAATTGCATTAACATAATTTCCATTTACAATTAACTTCTACATAGTCATTTATAATTCTATGCTTGTAGCATACTTATTACCTCACCATGATTCCAAAATAACACAATGCAATACTCACAAAGTCTCCTTAAACATTTAATCCATAGCCCATTTAATTCTCATAAAATATCTTACACTATATCAATTAACCAACAATCATCTTATTACAAATTAAGTAACTACATGAATTCATCTCAACACAACTAAGATACAATATCCTAATTCCATAACAACTCATAGAATCCACCAAATGGAGATATAATCTTAAACCATAACACATGATACATTCTAATCCTTTCCTAAAAGACAAGCATTCATTTTACCGTCTACTCATACACCTACTAGTAATTTCCATTAATAAGGTTAGTAATTCATTCATTAATCTCATCCATACAATATTTTCATAAGGAACATTCAATTACATCCCAAGCATTATAAGATTTTAATCCAACCACAAGATCACTGTCTACAAAGTATGATACTATAATTTCAAATTCTTTAATCACAACTCATAATCATGTCCTAAGATATCTTCAAATATTACTCATACTCATACATCCTACCAAGGCATAACATTTATTCCACTTAATGCATTAGTTAAAGACATCATTTAAGTCTAATACCATTATCATAACATTTATACTATTTCCTTTTAACATAGCTTATCAAGAATACAAAATGCATCATTTAATTCCAAACCACAATACTTATCCACATCTCATGCATCCATTTCATTTAATATAAATTCATTACAATACAACTCAAGGTTCATCATTACAATCATATACCATAACCAAAAGCTATCACTATAACTACAATAACATAATCATTCCTCATAAGCATGATTTCTTTTACAACCATTACATAAGAATTTCATTACATAAATAACATCATCATTTACATTCTTGCTGCAATTATTATCCATGAACAATCTGAAGAAGCATCCTCATCCACACAAGAAGAATCCAAAGATAATAACATCCCAATGGTTTAAAAGCACCAACCACCCGACCATGTGGAACCAAAGGAACCACCCCCCGTGCTAGGAGATGACACAAGGTCCCAACACACACTCTACATCTAGGCTGACACTTAAAACCAAAGAGACTAAACAATACAAGGACACTCAAACAAGATCCAATCACAAGATAGCACAAACATAAAACTTCCAGAGGCACACAAATCATCAAGGCATAAATACATCTCAAGAAAAGGACACATGTAGGAGCGGAGTCTCATCACATGCTATCCTCCCCCATAATATTTCCAATACACAACTCTTCACGACATAACCTCGATAGACATGTGGAGCCATTTCTACCCATGAGATAATGAAGGGAGATTTGACTTACCATCTTCATGGCCTTCTCATGCTTATCCTAAAACATCCTCCCTAGGAATCAACCATGAGGCTCAAACTATTAATTATCTTGTTTAAATGAGATATAATTACCCATTCCAATTAATTCATTTTTAATTTTATCACTTGTTTAAAACAAAGGAAATCCCTCATGTGCCGTGGCAGTCTAGACTTCATACATCCTTACTAGGAATCCTCATGCAAAACTATCTCTCATGACTTCGGTCATCACATGAAAGCCCACTCCCCCTACCATGCTCCAAAACAACAATAGAAAAGAGAATCCAATTCAAATTCCAAGAAGAGATCCATAACTTCATCATGCAGCCCAATCAACACATAAAACATACAAGGAAAAACCATAGCTAAAGAGCACAAAGGGCTTAAATCCATTACAATGCAAAATGAGCCTCAAAATGGAAATCCATATCAGACAAGAAATATTCTATCAATAAAACATATCAACTTTTGCTATCTTCACAACAATACTATCTTTCCATTGCAACATCTCAATATAAGAAAAGATTCAAATCTTCAACAATAAGCCAAGAATGTTTTCAGTATATAAAACATAAAATCGCATCAAACTAATAAATAACAGTAGCTAGAAAAAGTCTACAAAAATCCCAAAAATCCTCTAGAATGAAACCAAACTCAAGAATCCAAATCTGACTGGAAAAATAGTGAAAACACCAAAGGCAGACAGAACAATACTTTTGCATTGAAGTTTAGCACTTTTGCATTACAGGTTAGCGCCTGTGTATAATAGTTTAGCGCCTGTGCAGTTTAAGACAACACTTTTTCCCAGAAGACAATGCATATTCATCGAAGGACAACGCAAATGCAATAATAGACAACACAAATGCATGAAAGGTCAGTGTAAGAGAATGAAAGGACAACACAAATGCAACAAAAGACAACACATATGCAGAATTGGCACTTTTGCATGAAAGGGCCAAAAAAACACAAAACTTTTGGCAGAGATTAAAAATTAAACTCAAAACATAAGGCTTCAAAAAATATATACATAGAGTCGCCTAGAACCAACAAGTAAGAAGAAATAAATAGAATAAAGTTTAATAAAATATAGAGGGAGAAATTCCAAAACATATCCACAACTAGGAGACCCAAAACTCACCCACAGAGACTTCTTTTGAGTTTGAAATTCAAAGGTAACTCTACCAACAACAGATACAACCAATACTACACCAAACAAAACACCAATTACATGATCCAGGCAATGATACAGGATCTCACTACAAGCAGCCATGAATTCAGACTTTTCAATGCCGTGAACAACAACATACAAGAGACCAAATATTTCCCCAATACAACTATACAAACACCCATATAATATAAAGTTTTCTCCACCATATATAAATCTGAAAACTACAATAAACCTAATATTTCATTCCCAACTCCCGGAAGACATTTTTAGACATGGAGCATACACAGAAATTTTAAGGCTGAAAATAAACAAAAGACAAGGAACCCAACCTGCACCCTGAGTGATGGATGAAAGTTGAGGTAGAGCTCCATCCAAATCCAAAAGCTAAACCAAGAAACTCCAGCAATAATCCAAGCCAAAACCCAAAGGAAAACTCTTGTAGAGAATATTTTTTGTTTGCAAAAGAAGAAAAACCAACCCCAAAAACTTCACGAGAAAGAAAATAAAAAGAAAAACAATAACCAAAAACCCTAGCCTCAATCTCGGCCAATCAAAATATTCCACTATAATATATTTTACCAACCCCACCATATAATATAATTTTACCTCCCTTTTCAAATTCAACCAATAAAAGAAGAGGGTAGGTAATATAAATATAAATCATGCTATTACAATTGGGTGGGAATGTTTTATTATTTTATTATAAAGTGAATTTATACAACCCACTTAATATAAAAGTCAAACTAATAAATAAAACATGAGCCACAATTAAATAAATCAAATGGGAAAATTAAATTAAATAAACCAAAGGCTCATAAATGAATTAAAGAACCAAATAAACATTAAATACCAAATAAATATTAAACCATAGGCGATTAAATAAATAAATACCAATAAAAGGTCAAATCACAAACAAATATAAAACCACAACATAAGCTAAACAATAAATATCAAATCATCATTAGAATAAATAAACATTAAATATCAAGTAATTAAATACCCCAAAAAGGCAAGAATCCAATAAATTAAATTAAACATTAGATAATCAAATAATCAAGTCGCTATTAATCAAAATAATTAAAATAAACATTATTAACTATTTAATCTCGCATCAATAATCAAATAATCAATCTCGACATAATAGGATTAACCAACCAATACTAACATACTCACAACATAGAAGAAACCAAGCTTACTAACTGACATGGTGACTTGCGCCAAGACACTGACGACTCACAGTGAACAACTTAGACCTAGAGTATGTGAGGGGAACCTGTGTCAACTCTGAGCCACATACCATTGGGATTTAAAGACATGCTCAGACCTGTGGAGCTAGGTGGAGTCGGTGTCTGGTACTTGCAAATCCTGCATCCACAAAGCAATGATACGACATATGCATATATATATATATATATATATATATATATATATATATATATTATAACAGACAAGGGTTAGAGAATCATAATGACTCATACCGCTCGCAATGAGTGATGTGGAATTGTCTCTATCCCGAAGACAGTCATACAATAATCAAACACACCATAAGATCAACTTATCATAGATAATCATTAAATATGGTCAGTACATAAAAACATCATCAAGTGCATGATTAGTATAATTCATGATTATAGTACAACATGTAAAATCCATCAACACTTATGCTCATCAAATCACATGATCAATATAGTCTTTCGATAGTCAATCACATACTAAGTATATAGTGTCTAATAAATCACACGATCAATAACGATAGTATCAACATCATATAAATCATCTAAAATAGCCTATGCCCAATAATATCCATCATGCGTGAATTAAAAGTCAACACTTGTCAAAACAAGTCAAGTCAAGGGTGGACACTACATCCTCACCCTCTTAGACTCGACTTACTCCTGGAAGTCGTAAGAGTTAAGGTGACAACTAGCACACGTAAATCAAAAACTTCCTTTAAACACAAACATATTATAATATTTTCCAACTGACAACTAAATTTCCTCCTTATGCTTCAATTATTCGAAATAAACACGTTACACAAGAGGTAAATGAAGCATCAACTGCTATTAATTACAATATGTACACTAAATTGTTAAAATATTTACAAGGGAACTTCATTTTAACCACACTTGCAATACAAAATTGTAACTTTAGTTACTGAGTTAAGCATCAATATTTAGGAAATCAATATATTTTACACCAATATTCATAGTAATACTCCTTCAACATCTAGTTGCATGCAAATAGAGAGAGATATATATATACATTTACACAATATCTTACACATATGCACCTATTATATTATTGAACAAATCATGTCATAAGCCTAAATGAGGGAAATTTTCTCAAAAATAAGCTTCCTCAAGTTAGATATATTCAAGACATCACACGATAATCAAGCATGTATAACCCATTTATTTAAAAGGACAAATTTCATGGCATTCAAATGTCCTAATTTCCATCATGCTTACATTGCGCTACACTTTATACAAATATTAGCTGCAATCCTTATCCAATCAAATCATTCAAAGGGCATCATTAATCCATTATGTATACACCAAGATTTTGAAGACAAGAAATCAGCAATTTCTTTTATTTAACTATTCCATAAATTTCAGACTTCACAATTCCAAGGCACTTCTATCTACTATAAACTTTATAAAGTTACCAATAAATTTCATCTTATTAACACCTTTCATTTACTCAACTAATAACAATATCATCTAATTGTTTTCTTATTCGAGTGCACTTTTCCACAATGTCCTCCCTCGTACACACTATCAGAGGTTCAAAATGAACATGATAGAGACAACACTGGCTCAATATTTGGGCCCACAATACAACGACACTCAAAATGACCACCATAGACAACAAAAGAGGAGGTCAAAGGAAATATCCTCAAAACAATTCATTAAATAAATCAAGAAATTTAAGTGTGATAAGTGCCACCACAAGGGAAAAATAAAAGAAGAAGAACTCAGTGGTCATCCCAAAAGTAAAGAAATCTAAAAAATACACATTAATCCTAATGACACATCACTCAAATCATAAATTAACTCAAGGCAAAATAAACAACTCATCCAACCCACATCACGAGGTGACCAACATTAGTCACACCAAAGGGAGTAACTGCTACACAACATCCAAGGGTGAAATGCCTTGAATGTGTTAGAGAGTGCATGCCATATATTTAAGACCTTTATTTTATCCTTATGTCCGTATTCTTTTCATTATTTTTAAAGCAATTCAATATTTTCAAAAATCTAATAAATTATCCTTTATGAAGGTTGACATAGTAGGAAGAAATAAAGCAACTACACACTCACACATGCACAAGTGATATACTCATACCATAACTAATGTTCAAGATATCCTATCTATACCATGATCATATTCACCAAGTTATAACAGAAACATAGGTTAGAGCTTCAATTAATCACTTGATAGTAGACTATAACACACATAATTTCCATTAATGCACAACTAATAACCTATAGAAGATTAGAAAGTCCTTCATAAGGCCTTTAAGAAATTTTGTCAATCATATATTTAAACAAGCAAAATAGGTCTCATTACAAAGCTAAAGTTTAATATTGATTTTTACTCTTACCAATAATAATATTCTAACATACTTCTAGTTATCTAAGTTAAGAATATCTTAGTCCCAATTCTAGAACTTAGTTTTCTTTTCATCTAATGCCACTTAAATTCCAAGAATAGACACATCGTTCTATTTAAACTCACTTCCCATTATTACTTGATTACTGTCATTCATAGACTATGTATTTTTGACATTTCAAGACAAATTGACATTTAGAATACCAACACAATTTCATATAACTAATTATCATTAGAATTCGCTAAGGAAGTACTTCTTAAAATTCAAATAAGGAAATGATATAGTAGCCTTCCTTAATTTATCCATCTAGTTAAGAGAAATATTTATTCAATGCCACACAATTCCTACACAAAGCTAAAACTTTTATCTTACCAAACCAAATAAAGACACAATGGTATCATTTCGATTTCTACACATGCAATGCACCAATCCTTGCTTCAATAAACATATTTATCTTCCTTTAGTTTTTCAATACATTTCTTATTTAAATGATGGGATATTCTATTTAATCAATTCTTCCCTTTAAAGATCAAGGATCATGAATGCAATACCTAAATTTCAATCTTCAATGCAAATTAATTTCATCTAATCTTCCCTTTAATGTATATGAGTCATAATCATAAATCATTATCCAATCCTTCTACTTAATATCAATAACCCCCAAGTATTTGAATCTTTTACCCCAAAGAGAGAGAAGAGGAAGGAATGGATATTTCAACACAAATCAACACACACAATTTATGCAAACTCGGTTTGAATTACCTAGTCATGCCAACAACAACTACCACTTTTAAAGATATGCAATTTCAATTTCCATAAGATCTCCCACCAATACAAGTGCAACTAGAATCTTAAATCCTTTGATAGCTATGATTTCCTAAAACATTCTTTTATTACATACAAAATCACACATACACCAAAATAACCAATAGTTCTATGGGGTAATCATTACATTACTAACTAACTTCCTTGCATTTCACATAGGAGATTGAAATAAGGAAAAAGGAATTCCAACTACTTTTATTAAGTACCACATACAATTTCTTTGATTTTCACATCATGATCTATACTAAATTATTCCTAAATGCATAATACAAATACTTCATCGTTCTATTCATAGGAAGATCAACATAACAGGCTAATCTTATGAACATAACATTAGTTAAGAGGATATACACATTCTTTTCTCAATCTTCAACATAATTAATTATGTATAAGGAAAGAAACCCTGATCATTCAACTAAGCACTAGAAATTTACAGAGTAAGTAAGGACATATAGACACTTCTCTTATTCTGGAGACATGCATATGGAATAAATACACACTTTACTTAAAGTTATGATTCCTAAAAATAATTAGAGAGAAACACAAGGCATAGATATCTAAGATTCCAAAAATTCCAATAACAGTTCTTCTAACACAAATCTCAAAGAGTAACTTGGTACAAAGGAACATCAAGGCACATTCACAAGACTAATAGCAACATCCTTAACCAGAGATCCCAGCGTTGCAACATGGGCTCTAATACCAAATGTAATGCCCGCCAAAATACCCCAGATAAATATAGCTAAATACACACTAATTTAATTTTTTTTTATAACAATACAACACATAACATCACTTAAGCAATGCAGTGAGCACACAACAACATCTAAGTGTTATGAACATAGAATAATTCACTCAAGCTATTCAAACAATTATGCAAGCGGAATACAATAAAACATTACTACTAACTCCCTAGGGTATCTCAACGCCATTACTTAGTCTACCTACATAAGCAATAAGCATTTAATTTCTTCCAGATCAATACCTCATAATCTTAATCATTATACACACATAGGTACAACATAGCAATACCTAACACTCATGATATGCAACCTACTTATTCTTTCATTTAATATGATATTCTATCTTTCAATGCATAGCTACTTCCCTTTTTCTCTTAGGTTTATTTTATACACCAATTCCAAATGTTCCTATTACTATTAACAATCCTTTGACTATAAACATCACCATTCACATACCAAGATTAACCCTTACATTGCACTAATATAATTTTCATTTACAATTAACTTCTACATAGTTATTTATAATTCTATGCTCGTAGCATACTTATTACCTCATCATGATTCCAAAAGCACATAATGCAATACTCACAAAGTCTCCTTAAACATTTAATCCATAGCCCATTTAATTCTCATAAAATCTCTTATACTATACCAATTAACCAACAATCATCTTGTTACAAATTAAGTAACTACATGAATTCATCTCAACACAACTAAGATACAATATCCTAATTCCATAACAACTAATAGCATCCACCAAATGGAGATATAATCTTAAACCATAACACATGATACATTCTAATCCTTTCCTAAAAGACAAGTATTCATTTTACCATCTACTCATACACCTACTAGTAATTTCCATTAATAAGGTTAGTAATTCATTCATTAAGCTCATCCATACAATATTTTCATAAGGAACATTCAATTACATCCCAAGCATTATAAGATTTCAATCCAACCACTAGATCACTGTCTACAAAGTACGATACTATAATTTCAAATTCTTTAATCACAACTCATAAACATGTCCTAAGATATGTTCCAATATTACTCATACTCATACATCCTACCAAGGCATAACATTTCTTCCACTTAATGCATTAGTTAAAGACATCATTTAAGTCTAATACCATTATCATAACATTTATACTATTTCCTTTTAACATAGCTTATCAAGAATACAAAATGCATCATTTAATTCCAAACCACAATACTTTTCCACATCTCATGCATCCATTTCATTTAATATAAATGCGTTACAATACAACTCAAGGTTCATCATTACAATCATATACCATAACCAAAAGCTATCACTATAACTAGAATAAAATAATCATTCCTCATAAGCATGATTTAGTTTACAACCATTACATAAGAATTTCATTAAATAAATCACATCATCATTTGCATTCTTGCTGCAATTATTATCCATGAACAATCTGAAGAAGCATCCTCATCCATGCAAGAAGAATCCAAAGATAGGAACATCCCAATGGTTTAAAAGCACCAACCACCTGACCATGTGGAACCAAAGGAACCACCCCCCATTCTAGGAGATGACACAAGGTCCCAACACACACTCTACATCTAGGCTGACACTTAAAATGAAAGAGACTAAATAATACAAGGACACTCAAACAAGAACCAATCACAATATAGCACAAACATAAAACTTCCAGAGGCGCACAAATCATGAACGCATAAATACATCTCAAGCAAAGGACACATGTAGGAGCAGAGTGTCATCACATGCTATCCTCCCCCATAATATTTCCAATACACAACTCTTCATGACATAACCCCGATAGACATTTGGAGCCATTTCTACCCATGAGAGAATCAAGGGAGATTTGAGTTACCATGTTCACAGCCTTCTCATGCTTATCCTAAAATATCCTCCATAGGAATTAGCCATGAGGCTCAAACTATTAATTATCTTGTTTAAATAAGATCTAATTACCCTTTCCAATTAATTCATTTTTAATGTTATCACTTGTTTAAAACAAAGGAAAACCCTCATGTGCCCTAGCAGTCTAGACTTCATGCATCCTTACTAGGAATCCTCGTGCAAGCCTATCTCTCATGACTCTAGTCATTACATGAAAGCCCACTCCCCCTACCATGCTCCAAAATAAAAATAGAAAAGAGGCTCCAATTCAAATTCCAAGAAGAGATCCATAACTTCATCATGGAGCCCAATCGACACATAAAACATACAAGGAAAAACCATATGTAAAGAGCGCAAAGGGCTTAAATCCATTACAATGCAAAATGAGCCTCAAAATGGAAATCTATACCAGACAAGAAATATTCCATCAATAAAACATATCAAATTCTATTGTCCTCACAACAATATCATCTTGTTGTCTCCACAACAATACTATCTGTAGCTAGGAAATAGGAAATCATCACAAGCAATTCAAAATATTAATCATAGCTCAATCACAAAAGCTCATTGCAATGATCAATCCTAATTACACTCAATAGAGACATGAAAGCAAAACATTCAAAACTAAAAACTAAGCAAACCAGATGCAGATTCGAATGTCTCCTTCATGTGGCTCCATTGTCCTTCTTTCTCCTTCAAATAGCTTTGTTGTGGATCTCACCTACTAGTGCATGATCATGATATGAAAGCAAGTAGACAAGATGATTGCTCAAGAATACTCGAAGCGTGATTGATTCAGGAATCGATTTGAAAAGTGATTCGTTCGATAATGTGATTCCAACAAGTGATTATTAGCCGAGATTGAAGAAATTCATCCAATTTATAGACAAATTGGAGAAATGATCAAATTAGCATGATTCAATTCAAATGAAAATTGTAAATCAAAAATGTCAATTATGACAAATTGAAATGTCATTCCCATGAAATTATGAGAAAAATAGGAGAGAATTGAAATTAGGAATTAGAAAATTAGAAAATTAGAAAAAGAGGAAAATTAGGAATTAAGATAAATTAGGTGAATTAATTAATAATTTGTCATTTATTAATTAATTCACAAAAAGAGGAATAATTAGCCAATTAAATGAACATTTAATTGCGATGAGAAGACTTAGGATAAATAAATAATTTATTAATCCTAAAGGGAGAAATGACAAACAAGGTTAAATGATTAAATCACGAAACCCTAGAAGATGAATTAGCAATGCAAGGATGGCAATTAGGTCTTGATGAAAGATAATTGACTCGAACATGATTCTGATTAACAAAGAACCAATGTGATAAATGATTTGATTGATAAATGCACCAATTGACGAGGAACAATGACAAATTGATCCAAATTGACATGATTGAGAAGGACGACGGTCGATGACAAATCGACCGCAAAATGACAAAATTGACAAGAGAACAAGGATCGATGACAAAATAGATTGTAAGACGACAAGATTGAAAATGACCACGATCGATGACAAATCGATTGCAAAATGACAAGATCGAACATGACAACGATCGATGACAAATCAATTGCAAAATGACAATATTGAAAATGATAAGGATTGATGACAAATCGATCGCTAGATGATAAGATTGATAAGAGGACAAAACCCTAATTAGGATTGACGATGTCCAAAATGATGACAAATGAGCACGCACATTGATGCGACAAGATAAGATTGATCAAAATCATGACTGGAGAGTGTTGTCAACAAGACCAAATTTGACAGCGAGACGAATGAAAAATGTAGAAGAAGGACTCGATGCTTGCAAATGATAAAGACCAAGTGCGTGACATAGGAGAAACGTTAATGCGACGCAAAAACCTAAAATGAGGCAATTCGCAAATGTTAAAGTATGATTCCGCAAGCATTGACCATTTTTAGGTGTCTACATTTTGCCCCTCTTTGAGACAATGCGATTTTAAGCGTTGTTTCAAAGAACAATAATGAAAATGCCCCAGACAATGCCAATGACATATGCATGCCCCCTCGAGGAATTGGCCGGAAACATGCAAAAAAGAGGCCAATTGATCGATAAAAAATGATAGGATCGAATGGACTGACAATCGGAGACCGGATGCATGAAGGACAAGCAATTAAAGACGCAAAAGACCGCGACCAACATAAGATGGATAGGGTGCACGTCCATCTATGCACTGACAATGATCTATAAATGACACAAAGAGAATGAAATTTTCTCATTTGCACTAGCTCAAGAGGAGAATTTGTTGCTCTGGAAAAGGACACTTGCAGAGAGATGGCGAACATTCCAAGGGCAGATCACCTCGGAGAATGTGTACGTACGTACAAATGACCAGACGACATGGGAGAAGCAGTATGTATCTCAAAAACCCATATTTTCAATTTGATGAATTTGATTGGCTTGCGAGACATTGCGGGGCCCACAGGGGATGCAGAAAAGAACTCCTATGCTTGTGTAGGGTGAATCCTACGCTTGTGTAGGGTCTTCTGCGCTTGTGTAGGGAGACACAGGCACAGAACATGTGACACAGGCGCAAGATACACAACATAGGCGCAGTTGTGCCCTGGGAACTCAATGTAGGTCAAAAACAGCATGCAAATGATCCGAAAAGGGGGGAATAAAGGTAGGATAGGTCAGAATAGATGAAAAACACCTTGATTTAGACGTGAAATGAGGAAATGCAACCCATAGGAGCAAACCCTAAAACTAATAAAATATGCCCCAATTGTGATGCAGAGTCGATAGTATCCATTGATCACGCGGGAGAACCGACCTGACTGCTTCATGCTACGACACAAACTCAGGAGCATGGACAGAGATACATTAGCAGGACTGGGGATATACTATGTCACATTCATGCCCGAGATTAGGGCAAACATAGGACTGCTTACCGCATTGGCAGAGCGATGGCATTCGGAGACCTCTTTCCATCTGGCGACTGGAGAGGCGACTGTGACACTAGAGGATGTATGGCGTATCCTCTGCATTCCAATTCATGTGGAGATGGTAGAGTATGACCTAGTGACAGGGAGAGAGGTGTTTTGCAGATTATTTGAGTGCGACGCAGATGATCTGGATATCATGGAGAGGGAGATTGATTGGGAGACCATGGCATCAGAGTATGATCGACGATATGTGGTGATAGCATGCCTACTAGCAAGGGACAGACGAGGACACAGATTCTCTATTGGATGGGGAAGAGTGCTAGAGCAAATGGTGACAGAGGGTACGGTGTATGCATGGGGACCATGTGTACTGGCTATGCTGTATTTTTAGTTGCATCAGATAGCATATCAGGGAGTGCAGACGTTGAGCTGTGGAGTCACACTACTATAGGTATGGGCATTTGAGCACATAGCCATATGTCAATTGATTACAGAAAGATAGGTAGTACCACTCCGACCATAAGTGTATTGCTATGGAGGAGCACTGAGATAGGGGTCATTTGGATACATATTGTATTGGCGACACGAGCTAGACAGACTGAGAGAGTTCACATGGAGGCCATATCGTGATTGCCCTAGATGGTCAGATGATAGTGAGGAGCTACCGTATTGCAGACAGGAGAGGTACCTAATTGGGCAACCAGTGAATCACCAAAGAGTGATTGAGATGTACCTACCGGAGAGAGTTAGACGACAGTTTGGAGAGAGGCAGGATGTACCCAGGAGGACTGCACACTTTGCCCGATCTCACAGAGAGACGAGTCAGTGGGGGAGTATGATTCAGCCACACATAGCATATGCTAACTTCTCATAGCTACAACAGAGATAGTGGGATTGGAGATCAGATGTAGTGGATGCCGGGATGACAGAGGAGTATGAGAGATGGTTTGCACGACGGCGGCCAATGCCATTGACAGATCCTGATATTCTGGTACCGAGGAGACAGGAGGACTTCCGACTCGCAGGAGAGGAAGAGGGAGATGATGAGGATGAGGAGGATGAGGGTGGTGATGAGGATGAGGGGGATGATGAGGATGGAGATGAGGATGGGGATGATGAGGGTGAGCTAGATTCAGGTGAGCAGGAGGCATTGCGGGATATACCCATAGAGCCAGAGATAGCTAGGATAGAGGAGATGGAGATGTGCAGGGCTACCATAGTGAGTCCGCATGATCACATTGCGACTTTAGAGAGAGAGAATGAGAAGTTCAGAGCGGAGATAGCCAGACCCACAGTGGCTCGAGATACAGTGATAGCGTAGGCACAACGAGAAGAACAGAGAGTCACTGAGTATATTGGGTCAATTCGGGATGCCAGTGCACGAGAGATGGCACAGATGTTGGTAGAGACTGGAGAGGAGATATGCCATTGGAGGACACTATATGAGAGTGCAGTTCCACCAGAGTAGAGAGCAGCTTCATATCGGGCACGATCGAGGATAGAGAGCAGGGCATGCTCTCGGAGGTCATTGAGCAGCATGGGGGCGAGTGGACCTATGAGACCACCACAGCCAGGACCAGGAGGGACATCATCCGCGAGACATGGCAGGGATGAGGAGGATAGAGGGAGCACCCAGTGACAAAGGCACATGCTCCATATGATAGACAGATGTAGTTTGACATTATGTAGTTAGATATTTTGTAGTCAGCCTATGGGCCATACTTAGGACAGACAGTCCAATTTTGTACTCCGATATTATTGTGACATATGATATGATATGCATCGATATGATGGGATGCAATGTATTATGACTTATGTGATTTTCCATGTATGGATGACTTATGCACTGTTGATGTATGTTTGTGGAACATGTATGGATGTATTTTTATGTGTTTTTGATGCATTGATAATATGAAATGGATAAAATGCTTGATATGATGTTTAATGTAATGCAAATGTACTAACCAAGTGGATGCAAGATGCAGCATATCAGAGCACTAGACCGAACTGGCTATCCAAACTGACTGAAGAAATGTTAGTAAGAAGAAAATGAGACAAAGGACAGTTAGAGATGAAGAAAAACTTGCTTTCAGTAATGCACTTTGTAGGTGAGAACCTTTATTTTAATGTAGCAAAATGGATGCGTAGCATCATGGCATGGAAGGCCAGAGCTGAAATGCAACCCTTTTTGCAAAAGACATACACATAGCAAACAAACAACAATCACAACAAAAAAGAAAAGGACCATGAACCATCCCGATCACTCTAAATCACTCAGTGACATCATCGAGCAACATAGGAACATGATCGAAGATAAATCAATAAATGATAAGACTCGCTAATTCCAACAAATCAAACAAACATCTGGATCTTTATTGTCAAAAGTTGAAAGTGCTAATAGGATGATCATGTTGTCTGGTTTTAGGATATGCGATACCTCGTCTAAGACAGGACACAGTCTGGTTTTGAGTATACCACACCCTGTGTAAGACCCATGATAGTAGAGACAAGGACAAATGATATTGATGGTAACGTTCGATTGATATGACAATTGTGATCAGTTTGAATGTCTAGTTTGATTGAAAAAGTTCATTTGTTTAACGCATGATTTCATTAAAGCACAGCGTTGGATTGCAAGTCATTGGATGTATACTCAGTGAACTGTCTATGCACAGAGGGGTTATTTATGTTTTTGTTTTGCTTTTCGATTTTTTACAATTTTTTTTTTTTGTGTTCATTTTTTTCAGGACTTTATATGACTTTTTAGGGATTTTTTTCAGGACATTATTTGATTTTTATGAATTATTTCAGGACGTTTTTCAATGTTTTTTTAAGAGATTTTGTCAGGACATTTTTCAATTTTTAAGAGATTTTTTCAGGACATTTTTCAATTTTTATGATTTTGAATTATTTCAGGACATTTTTCAATTTTTAAGAGATTTTTTCAGGACATTTCTCCAATTTTTATGATTTTGAATTATTTCAAGACATTTTTCAATTTTTAAGAGATTTTTTTCAGGACATTTTTCAATTTTTAAGAGATTTTTTTTCAGGACATTTTTCAATTTTTATTTTTTTTAAATTTATTTCAGGACATTTTTCAATTCAGAAGCTCTAGTAATTGATCATGACAAAGGGAGCGTACCCAATGCACATTGTGAAGACAGATATAAAAGCCCAGACCAGAATGTATGCACAAGAAACAGAGTATGCAAGACAATGATGTTGACCAATCACAGGCCTGGAACAGAACATTGGGTCAAGACAAAGATAGACATGATAAACCGGCCAAGAGAAAGAATAGCTAGAGGTCATGACAGATGATGGAGCAATAATCTTGTTACACATGGCACCTGTTTGCTAGGTTTTCACCATGGTACTTGCCCAAAGCACCTATTTGCCAGGTTTTCACTAGAGGGCGAATCATTTTTCTTTACTTTTTTTGCTCTTTTTCCCTTTTTGCTTTTTTTTCACTTTGTTACCTTTTCAATTTTTTTATATTTTTTTGCTTTTTCAATTTTTTTGTATTTTTTGCTTTTTCAATTTTTTTGTATTTTTTTAGGATCATACTTGAAGAAGTGCTGATAGAAAATTATGCCTAGTACTTGCGAAGATGCATGCTATTTGCAAGATTAGACAAAGGTTCACCTTCTGGTGTGGCAAGCTGATATGCCCCCGAGCCATAGGCTGCAGTCACTATGAAAGGCCCAACCCAATTAGGTTCAAACTTACCTTTGATGACATTAGTAGACTGTGTATTCTTAGGGTTTGCCTTTAAAACCAGATCTCCCACTTCGAAGTGTCGCCCTTTGACCTTCTTATTATAAGAGCGACGGAGACGGTTTTGATATGCTTGCAAATGTGTCAGGGCTGTCTAACGTTTCTCATCTAACATCTCAAGCTGATGCAACCAAGAGACTCTGTGCATCTCATCATCAATCAGATGTTGCAAGGAAACATGCAAGGAAGGAATCTCCACTTCCAAGGGTAAAATGGCTTCCGCACCATACACCAAGGAATAAGGTGTTACGCCCGTAGGCGTGTGGATAGAAGTGCGATAAGCCCATAGTGCTAGATTCAACTGAACATGCCAATCTCGACCAGCGTCATTGACAACCTTTTTCAGGATCTTGATAATGGTTTTATTTGATGCTTCAGCTTGACCATTCCCCTGTGGATAGTATGGACTGGAGAAATGGTGTTGGATATGAAACTTTTTACAGAGTTCCTTGACATCTTTATTCTTGAAGGGGCGACCATTATCAGTGACTATGGAAAGAGGAACCCCATACCAGCATATGATATAATTCAATAGGAATTTTGAAATTTGCACACCAGTGATATAGGTCATGGGGATAGCCTCGATCCATTTTGTAAAATACTCTGTGGTTGTAATGATAAACTTGTGTCCATTTGCAGATGCCAGGTGAATCTTGCCAATAAGATCCAATCCCCATTGAGAAAAGGGCCACGGAGATATGACAGAATGAAGCTCTTGGGCTGGTGCATGAATGTAATTTCCATGAATCTGGCATTTGTAGCACTTCTTAACAAAATCATGGACATCCTTTTCTAGAGTGGGCCAATAATACCCAGCACGAAGCAACTTTTTGGCTAAGCTCAGACCATTGAAATGGCCCCCACATATACCATCATGAACCTCATGTAAAGCCATTTGTACTTCGTCAGAATCCAAACACCTGAGGAGGGTATGGTCAAAGGAATGACGGTAAAGGGTGTCGACAATGATGACATATTTGGCCGTCTGTCGGATGAAGGCTCAGCGTTGGTTAGTGGAAAGGTTAGGTGGTAAGGTTTGGGATTTCAAATATTGATATATATCATTATACCATGGGGAGTTGGGACCAACAAGAACACACATCACATCTACTGTCGGAATGTCAAAAGAAGGAACCAGCAATTGTTCAACTAAAAATTCACATTTGTCCATATTGTGGGGCATATTCAACATGGAAGCAATTGTAGCCATCGCATCTGCCGACTTGTTTTGCATTCTTGGAACTTGATTGAAATGGATATCCATGAATTTTGTCTTGAAGAAGTCTACCATATGCTTATAGGGAATAAGCTTTTCATCTTTTGTTTCGTAGTCATCATTCACTTGTTGGATGACTAATTTAGAATCTCCATAGACTTGCAAATGTGTGATATTCCAGTGGACCGCTGCTCGGAGTCCTGTGACCAGTTCTTCATACTCTGCAATGTTATTGGTACAATGGAAAGTGATTCTATAGGACTTGGGAATAGCATCACCTTGAGGGGTGACAAACAATATGCCTGCTCCAGACCCGAACTTGGTATGGGACCCATCAAAGTATAACTTCCATTCATTAGAAGATGTAAGAGCAAAGACTGATTCATCTGGAAAATATGTCAACATGGGATGATCATCATAAATAGGAGCCTCTGCAAGTTGATCTGCTATGACTTGTCCTTTTATCACCTTTCGCTCCATATACTCAATATCAAATTCACTGAGAATCATAACCCACTTTGCTAGGCGACCCGTCAAAGCTGCTCTACTAAGCAAGTATTTTAGGGGATCAATTTTTGCAAGCAACAATGTTTGGTGATTTAACATATAATGTCGAAGCTTTTGTGTTGCAAATACCACTGCTAAGCATGCCCTTTCAATAGTTGAGTAATTCAGCTCATAGCCTACTAATGTCCAGCTGATATAATAAATAGCTCGCTCTTTGCTGTTCTCATCATGTTGGGCCAAGAGAACTCCTAGTGCCGTTTCAGTTGCAGAAATATACAATAAAAATGGCTTTCCTTCTATAGGAGGCATTAAGATAGGCGGCGACAGCAAATAGTCTTTGAGAGCTTGAAAGGCTGATTGACATTGCTCAGTCCATTTAAAAGTGACACCTTTATGCAATAGGTGATGAAATGGATGACATTTTTCAGCCAACTAAGCTATGAAGTGGTGGATTGACTGTAGCTTTCCTTGCAAACTTCTTAATTGCTGGAGATTTGAAGGTGGAGGCATATCCATTATTGCTTTAACCTTGGCAGGGTCAACCTCAATGCCTCTATGAGAAACAATGTACCCTAGTAATTTGCCAGCTGTGACACCAAAGACACACTTCTTTGGATTGAGTTTGAGCTTGTATGTCTCCATTCGGTCAAAGATTGGGCCTAGGATGGCTAGATGACTATCTCTTGTGACAGATTTGCATAATAAGTCATCAACATAGTCCTCCATCAAAGTATGCATGAAATCATGGAAGATTGTCATCATTGCTCTTTGATATGTTGCGCCTACATTTTTAAGACCGAAGGGAATCACATTCTAACAGTAGGTACCCCAAGCACATGTGAATGCAGTCTTATGTTGGTCTTCAGGAGCAATGCGAATTTGGTTATAGCCGGAGAAACCATCCATCAGTGAGAGCATCTCATATCCAGTAGTCATGTCAACTATGATGTCGATATTTGGCAATGGAAAATCATCTTTAGGGCATGCTTTATTGAGATCCCTAAAATCTGTGCAGATTCTGATGCCCCCAGTTACTTTGCTAACTGGTACTAAATTTGAAATCCAGTCTGCATAATCGATGGGTCTGATAAAGCCCACATCCAATAATTTTTTTAGTTCTACCTCGACCAAAAGAGCCACCTGGGGATGCATCTTTCTAAGTTTCTGTTTGACAGGCTTGGCATCTGCTTTTAATGGCAAATGATGAAGGACTAATTCTGGATCGAGGCTAGGCATATCTGCATAGGACCATGCAAAGCTAATCTTCTTCTCAAGAAAGAAATTGACAAAATCTATCTTTTCCTGTTGTGATAGAGAAGCAGCAAAATGAATGACCTTAGGGTTGTTGGGTGTACCCAAACTGATTTCTTCGGTCATTTCCACAAGCAATGTTGATTTATCCTGACTTGATAGGGGTATGTCCACTCTTCCACCTTTGGGCACCTCAGAGAGGTTTTCACCCATAGGTACGTCTTTTATTTTTACTTTTGTATGATTAGAGAGTGCCTTACGATTTTCACTCAAAGATCTATTCTTTTGATTTTTTACTTTTTCTTTTCTTTTTTCATTATGATGATTGGAAGATGGAGTTGACTCCCCAAAATATGTTGTGGAATCTAGGTCAATAGCAAATCCTGCCTTATGATCACCTTGTGGTATGCCTTCCCGTAGTCCAAGGAATTCTGCAATTGCTTCGTCATTTTGAAAACAGTCCAATGTGAGTGGTTCTTGTTGGTCATATTGGATAAGTTGGGGATAGACGAGGGGCATGTCATCATCAGTTTTCAGGAGAGAGAGGGCTGATATGGTAAAGATGTAAACATCTGTGGTATCACTATTTGAACTACTTGTATCTGATTCAGAGCTTGGATCCCAGAATGACTCTATCCAGGCATTAGGACATGTTTTAGGAAGAGGAGTTATTTCATGTTTGTCTTCCATAGGCAAATTATCAGGGTCAAGGAAAATATTGTCAAGGGCATAGGAGCTAGAAGAAAAAGAACTCCACTCCCATTCATTGGAATCAGTTTCAGGTCGGGTATCCTCATGTGTTATTTCATCATCAGAGTCATGCCCTTTTCTACACGTGGGCACTTTGGTAGATGAGGATCCAATTTGCAATGGTACAAAACCTAACCCTAAAGTTGGAGGTCGCATCTTGGGTATAACAGGTTGTAGCCTTCCATTGTTGTTCAGGCCTAAGCCACTGTAGTCATCATATCCTTTCTTTTGCAGCATAGTGAATCCTTTGCCATACTGTTCCACTGGCAACCTGGTAGGTGGGGTCTTAGTTGGATCTTTGTAAAGCCAATCTATGACATCATCATCTAAAGTTTCTTTGTCAAGTTCACCCCATCTTGTAAATGTAGTGGGAGGCTGATATTGAATAACGACCTTAGGTTCCTTTTGTAATAAATGCAGTTTGCCATATGATTTTGGAGATATTGGTAAATTCTCGATGAGGAATGTTTGATCCATTGAATATTCTCCACATCCTTGGTCCTGTATCTTCAATTTTCCTTTGACAGCATCTAACAATTCATTAGGATCCACATAACTATGTGATTTGGCCTCTCTATTCACTGGGACTTGCTGCTGAGGGGTATCCTTTAGAGTAGCACAAAATTGAAATGGATTAGGATCTCCTGGAATTGTTATCTCAGTTCCATTGTAAGGATATTTTAAACATTGATGATAGGTGGATGGAATTGCTTTCATTGCATGGATCCATGGACGACCAAGAATCATATTGTAAGGGAGATCAAGGTCCAAGAATTGCAAGAAAGTGTTTTCTGTCACTGGACCTACTCTGATAGGCAATGTAATTATCCCTTTGGATGGGCGCTCAGCATCATCATATGCTTTGATTGTTATTCTTTTGGAAGCATCAATGTCATTTTTTGTATAACCAAGGCCAATGACCACTCTCAAGGTACAAATATTAAGACCCGCTCCGCCATCTATCAAGACTCGTCTGATTTTGCAATTATGGACAAAGACTTCAAGGTGTAAAGGATCATTATGAGGGAGCTTTTCAGGTGAGATATCATTATCAGAAAATGCGACATTTTGGGAAACAACTAGATGTCCAATCCGGGCTTGAAACTGGTCAGCATCAATGTCTGTCGGGATAGTGGACTCAATTAAAGCTTTATCCAGTACTGCACGATGCATGGGGGACATTTTCAACAACTCAAGGATTGATATTTGTGCAGGTGTCTTTCATAGATGATCCAAGAGATTATACTGACTTGCAGGAGTTGGTTTGGAAGGAGCTGCAGGAGCTCCTTTCAGGACTATTTTAGATCAACGAGTGGTAACTGCGCAAGAAGGATCTTGTCCCTTTATTCTTAGGGTGGAAACATACTCATTTGATGCGCGAAAACAATTGATGACATTGTTATAACCAGTATTTGCATAATTTGTTGTTTGGGTAGAGTTTGAAGAAGACACTTTACCCTTGTCATGATCAAGCAAAGGAGTTTTGAAAATAGTATGATCGGTGTTAGAGGTCGCATGGGGTGGATCTACCTCAATTACTCCTTGCTCTAACAGATCTTGAATCATATGTTTCAATTGAAAACATGACGCGGTTTTATGTCCTTTGGACCGATGATACTCACAGTATGCATTATCATTCCACCAATGCGGTTTTACCACTGGTTCTGCCTTGATATCTGGTAGCTTAATAAATTTTGCTTGTATTAATTGTTTCATTACCAACTCAATAGGCTCTCCCAATGGCATAAATTGTCGAGGAGGCCCATCCCTTGATCGGAAAGGTTTGCATTGCTGGCTTTGTTGTTGGCCTTGTTGTTGATTATATTGTTGAAGAGGCTGTTGGTATTGCAGCTGTTGAGTAACATTGCTCACTGGTGTCTGATTTTGTACCATAGTTGACATATTAGGAACACTCAATTTCTTGATCGTGAATGGGGGTTGATTTGCATTCACCACTCTTGCATCAACAACTCCATCATTAGTGACATTCTTGTTCTTATACCAAAATCTATTTCTGTCCCCTGAATTGTTCGTGTTGTCACTGTCTTTGTTAAGCTTAATGATTCCTTTAGCTACAAGAGCAGTTTCAATGTTCATCCCTTTCTTTATGAGTTTCTCTATAGTACTGGGACTTTTCAATTTCAGTTCATACATCATTTCTGGGACCAAATTTTGGATAAACAGATTCACTTGTTGTTCTTCAGGTATATCTAGGGAAGATTGACTATACAAGCTTCGCCATCATTGCAAGAAAGTCACTAATGGTTCACCTTGCTTTTCCTTAGTGTTGCATAAATCTGACATGGTCACATCACTATCGATGTTAAATGCAAAGTGAGATATAAACTTTTGAGCCAATTCAGACCAAGTCTTTATATTTCCTGGCAGATGCGAATACCAATCCATGGCTTGTCCCATGAGTCTTCGTGCAAATAATCGCATTAAATATGTCTCCTCACTTCAGTACATGCCATGAAAAATGCTCAAATGTGATCTTTTGGATTGCCATTCCCTTTATATTTCTCAAAATTAGGTGCCTCAAAATGTTTAGGGAATGGAGGCATGTATAAGCTCTTATCAAATGGATTAGGACACAAATCCTGATCTGTATACAACTTCTTTGTTCCTTTAGTTTCTAATGCATCAACTTGTCGTTGCAACTTCTCAAGTTGTTGTGCAATTGTATCAGATTTTGGAGGTCCATCATTAATCCTAGTGGGTACTCTTTGTCGATACATCGTATTTCCAATCGGTTGTTGATGCTCTGAAATGGTTGTTTTTGGTGTCTCCGGCATATAATGTTCTTGGTAGATCTCTTGTTGTTGTGGTTGTGCCATGCCTTGATATCGACCTTGTTGTTGTGCTTCTTGTAGCCTAGGTTGATATTGCAATTGAGTATGTTGTTGATATTGCACAGGCGCCAATTGTGGTTGTGAAGTATGATAGCTTGTTTGCCTTGGCACATATTGAGGCACATGTTGTTGATGCTGACAAATCATAATTTGTTGACTTTGTGCCAATTGTTGTCACGGTGTATATCCCATCATTTGCTAAAAACTTTGTTTAGGTGGTTTTTGTTGTTTCTCCTTAAGATGGGGTATAGCACTTGCATTAACTTGCTGTGTTGTTTGTCCAATCCATTGTGATGGTTGCAAGTTTGCATTAACTTGTAATGGTGCCGAAGGCACTGCAATTTGTTGTCGAATGCGATATTGTTGTTGTTGTGCATTGCTTGTTTACACATTCGATTGTACCTTTTGTGTATTACTCAATTGTTGCAACAATTGTTGTTGGTGCAAACCACTATCCATAGCTCTTTGTGTTGCCATTATCGAAGGATCTGTCGCAATAGTGTTTGGCAAATATATTGAACTTAATGGGACATAAGAACTTTGTTGCATCATGGAATTGTTTTGGACATTGGTGATATCAGGCATTCCAGTCGTGAAGCTTTCTTGCATCTTAGATGTTGATCCAATTTTATGCATGTAAGGAACCACTTCTTGTTGAGGGATAGTTGTCAATATTTGTGCGGTCTTCATTTGATCTTGTTGCACAGGTGTTGTGTTGAACAATGGATTATTTATTGTCTCAAATGGTGACTTTTGAGGAATAGTCATTGTCAATGCTTTTGAAGCACGTTTACTCATCAAGGTAGGTTGAGTTTCTGGTAGCACATTTTCTTCATTTGGATGCGAAGAGAAACTTAACAACTCACCGCCTTGTTGTTTTTGCACATTGATTTGCTCACTTGAGGAGGTCACATTACTCATCATGTTAAGATACTTTTGTCGAAACATCTTAAAGACCTTGTTCAAGAACTTATCCATCTTTTTTGTCAACTTTGGATCTTGAAGGAACATGTCAACATCATCAGAAGCATCAGAATCTGATGAAGAATCTGGTTGGACATTTGGATTCGTGTCTTGTTGAATGCCTTGATTTGAACCAAATCCTTGCAAAAGAGTTTGTTCTTCATATAATGTTTGTATTTCATGTTGCAAGTTTGGTTGATTCCAATCGAAAGGTGCATTTCCTCTTGGAGTTGGTGGAACACTCCCATGTCCTAGTTTCATAGGTACAAGCACTGGTTCATATAATGGAGGTGGTCCAAGTTGAACCATTCCATATGGTGGTAGTGATGTGTTGGATGAACCTTCAATTTGTACTATTTGACTAGTTTGAAACTGTGAATTTGATATGTTGTCAATGGGTTGATACATTGGTTCACCCATCTTTTTAGATTTTGATCTTGTTTCAACAGGCATGTCACTTATGCAAATGCAATATTTTTTAAAGTTTTCAAGGACAATATATGATATGCAACTAAATGCAAACTAAATGAATGAGAATGCAATCTATGGCAAGAATGCAACCTATGTTTTTGGTTGTTTTTCAAGATTTTGACAAACTTTTTGGAATGCAAATCTAAAAGAGACCCTTAGGAAATTGAAATGATGTCTAGACCTCAAAGGACAAAAGGACCAAGTGACAAAAGGACAAATGACAATGTCTCCCCTATATGCTTGGATACTAAGCTAGGTTTGACCAAGTGACAATAATGACATAAAGAGAAAAGGTTTGATAAGGTCTAGACTTCTTAACAATGACTTAGGGTTTATCAAAGATTTGGATTACTCAAGTATGACAAAACCTAGTTTTGACACTATATGTAAAGAGACAATTACTATGCAAAATGACCCTAATATGATATGATAATGACCTAAGCTTGATGAAGAGACCTAGGGTATGCAAATGCAAATGTATGACAATGGCAACCTAAGTTTGAATTATGAAATTGTATTACTCTAATGCAAGAGGACACATGCAAATGGATGACCCTTATTGATATGCAAAGGAGTATGATCTAGATGAAACCTAACCTTGGTATTTGGCAATGACTTTGTAAAATTCAAACCTAGGATGAACCTAAATCTAAGTGACATGAATGTTGAGATAAGATTTTGAAAAATGTTTGACAACCATGTTTGAAGGTGCTTTGAACTTTGTTGGATGAAATGTTCTTATGTTTAACCTTGTTTTGAATCAATTTGCCTTGTTTTTGAAATGAGATGCAATTCAACTTTTGACAAGCAAAGAAGAAAAGATACTTCAACTTAGACTCAAGACAATCATGCTCATTCACACATTTCTTATGGTAGGCAAGGACATTAGGTACTTGAGAGGTAGACTTGTTATGGGATTCAAGGAGAATACATAGATGCTTGACCCCACGAGCTCCCCTCCACTGCACTTACTTCTCAGGGTAGCCAAGCATCAGTCCCCATGGAAATCTCCCCATGGAGAACTTAGTATCTCTTCCAAGTATCCGAACTTGTCCTTCTCAAGCAACTAGAAGGATTTTTGGCCTCTAAATACAAGGTGTTTAGTAAGGATTTCTGTTAAGAGTTACTCCTTGATGTCACGCCAGCATGATTGAGACATTAAGCCCATCAAGATACCAAACAAATGTAGTCGCGCAAGCATGATTTAGACCGTGAGGTCCTACTTAGATGTTGATATGAGAAAGAGTCCAAGGGTCATCACTTCCCAAGTAACTACAATTCCCACGTAACCCTTCCTTCAAAGCTTTCACTCATTAGGTATTTTTTTATAGTGAGTTAGAATGCCAAGGTATTCTAGCCATACTCACTTTGGGTTGTTCCCTTCTCACAATTATCACTTGCTTGCAAAAGCAAATGGTCGGGAAGGCAGGCCCTCTAAAGGTGACACACAATCAAAAACATGAGCATGCTATTGAAGATCTGGATTTCTGATCACCCTAAGAAGGATGAGAGCATACTCTCCTACTCCAATGTCAAACTCAACAATCAAAGCAAACATATATTCATTCCATCCTATTTAGAAATCATACTAGGTGCCTAAACATTAATTGCAAACACAAAGTTTAGTTGTAGTCCAAGGCAACCTGCAAAACCCAAGTCAGAAGTTTGATATGTTTAGTCTTTGACTATCGAACCTGCATAAAATGTGTTAGTAGTTTCATTTGTTGTCTTTGTCATGTGTATGCCAAGGTTCTACACAGAGAATCAGTACCAACAAAACCAAAAAAGCAGAAACAAAATGCAAAAGAAAACAATTTGCAAGTGAAAAACACTGTCTTTTACCTCTGTTTCTGGCCCTACACAGGCGCAGAATGTCTGACACAGGCAAAGAATGTTTGACACAAGCATAGAATGTCCTTGACATAGGCGCAGAATGTCTGACATAGGCACCAGATGCTTGACACAGGCGTAGAAGTTTCCAGAAAACACTGCACTACCTTGTTTCTTGGGTTTTTGACCTGCAAATCAACTCAAAAGCACTCAAAAACACAGTTAAGGGGTTAGATGGTTAGTTTCACGTCAGGTTCACCAATTAATGTTGCTAGGAAATAGGAAATCATCACAAGCAATTCAAAATATTAATCATAGCTCAATCACAAAAGCTCATTGCAATGATCAATCCTAATTACACTCAATAGAGACATGAAAGCAAAACATTCAAAACTAAAAACTAAGCAAACCAGATGCAGATTCGAATGTCTCCTTCATGTGGCTCCATTGTCCTTCTTTCTCCTTCAAATAGCTTTGTTGTGGATCTCACCTATTAGTGCATGATCATGATATGAAAGCAAGTAGACAAGATGATTGCTCAAGAATACTCGAAACGTGATTGATTCGGGAATCGATTTGAAAAGTGATTCGTTCGATAATGTGATTCCAACAAGTGATTATTAGCCGAGATTGAAGAAATTCATCCAATTTATAGACAAATTGGAGAAATGATCAAATTAGCATGATTCAATTCAAATGGAAATTGTAAATCAAAAATTTCAATTATGACAAATTATGCACTTTCTATGCAAAATTGATTGATTGATAATTTATGACAAATTTCTATGTCAAAAATTGATTGATTGTCAATTATGACAAATTATGACAAATTGAAATGTCATTCCCATGAAATTAGGAGAAAAATAGGAGAGAATTGAAATTAGGAATTAGAAAATTACAAAATTAGAAAAAGATGAAAACTAGGAATTAAGATAAATTATGTAAATTAATTAATAATTTGTCATTTATTAATTAATTCACAAAAAGAGGAATAATTAGCCAATTAAATGAACATTTAATTGCGATGAGAAGACTTAGGATAAATAAATAATTTATTAATCCTAAAGGGAGAAATGACAAACAAGGTTAAATGATTAAATCATGAAACCCTAGAAGATGAATTAGCAATGCAAGGATGACAATTAGGTCTTGATGAAAGATAATTGACTCGATCATGATTTTGATTAACAAAGAACCAATGTGATAAATGATTTGATTGATAAATGCACCAATTGATGAGGAACAATGACAAATTGATCCAAATTGACATGATTGAGAAGGACGACAGTCGATGACAAATCGATCGCAAAATGACAAAATTGACAAGAGAACAAGGATCGATGACAAAATAGATTGTAAGATGACAAGATTGAAAATGACCACGATCGATGACAAATCAATCGCAAAATGACAAGATCGAACATGACAATGATCGATGACAAATTAGTCGTAAAACAACAATATTGAAAATGATAAGGATTGATGACAAATCGATCGCCAAATGATAAGATTGATAAGAGGACAAAACCCTAATTAGGATTGACGATGTCCAAAATGATGACAAATGAGCACGCACATTGATGCGACAGGATAAGATCGATCAAAATCATGACTGGAGAGTGTTGTCGACAAGACCAAATTTGAGAGCGAGACGAATGAAGAATGTAGAAGAAGGACTCGATGCTCGCAAATGATAAAGACTAAGTGCGTGACATAGGAGAAATGTTAATGCGACGCAAAAACCTAAAATGAGGCAATGCGCAAATGTTAAAGTATGATTCCACAAGCGTTGACCATTTTTAGGTGTCTACACTATCTTTCCATTGCAACATCTCAATATAAGAAAAGATTCAAATCTTCAACAATAAGCCAAGAATGTTTTTAGCATATAAAACATAAAATCGCATGAAACTAATAAATAACAGTAGTTGGAAAAAGTCTACAAAAATCCCAAAAAGCCTCTAGAATGAAACCGAATGTAAGAATCCAAATCTGACTGGAAAAATAGTGAAAACACCAAAGACAAGCAGAACAACGCTTTTGCATTGATGTTTAGCGATTTTGCATTACAAGTTAGTGCCCGTGTTTAGTAGTTTAGCGCATATGCAGTTTAAGACAATGCTTTTGCCCAAAAGACAACACATATACACCGAAGGACAACACAAATGCAATAACAGATAGTGCAAATTCATGAAAGGAGAATGCAAATGAATGAAAGGACAACGTAAATGCAACAAAAGACATCGCATATGCAGAGTCGATGCTTTTGCATGAAAGGGCCAAAAAACACAGAACTTTCGACAAAGATTAAAAATTAAACTCGAAACATAAGGCTTCAAAAAACATATAGATAGAATCGCCAACAACCAACAAGTAAGAAGAAATAAATAGAATAAAGTTTAATGAAATATACAGGGAGAAATTCCAAAACATATCCACAGCTAGGAGACCCGGAACTCACACACAAAGACTTATTTTGAGTCTGAAATTCACAGGTAACTCTACCAACAACAGATACAACCAATACTACACCAAACAAAACACCAATTACATGATCCAAGCAATGGTATAGGATCTCACTACAAGCAGCCATGAATCCAGACTTTTCAATGCTGTGGACAACAACATACAAGAGACCAAATATTTCTCCAATACAACTATACAAACACCCATATAATAATTTTTTCTCCACCATATATAAATCTGAAAACTACAATAAACCAAATATTTCATTCCCAGCTCCCGGAAGACATTTTCAGACACGGAGCATACACAGAGAAATTTTAAGGCTGAAAATAAACAAAAGACAAGGAACCCAACCTGCAAATCCTGCATCCACAAAGTAATGATATGACATATACATATATATTATAATAGACAAGGGTTAGAGAATCCCAACGACACATCCCGCTCACAATGATTGATGTGGAATTGTCACTATCCCGAAGACAAACATACAACAATCAAACACACCATAAGATCAACTCATCATAGATAATCATTAAATATGGTCAGTACATAAAAACATCATCAAGTGCATGATTAGTATAATTCATGATTATAGTACAACATGCAAATCCATCAACACTTATGCTCATCAAATCACGTGATCAATATAATCTTTTGATAGTCAATCACATAATAAGTATATAGTGTCTAATAAATCACACAATCAATAACGATAGTATCAACATCATATAAATCATCTGAAATAGCCTATGCCCAATAATGTCTATCATGCATGAATTAAAAGTCAACTCTTGTCAAAACAAGTCAAATCAAGGGTGGACACTACAGATCCATATTGATGATTGATGTTTGAGTTGTCATGCAACTGGTATGCAGGCAGACAAGTAAGATATGTTATTGGTATGCAGACAGAAGTATAGTCAACCGACAAGAGACCAAAGAGGCAAAGGTGAAAGGCTCTCACCAGATGAAGATGTGTATGGTGACTCACTCTTGACATGTGTCTTATTTTAGTGTCTGAGCTAATGTGATCCAGCTAGCAAAACAGAAATCCACACAGTATGAAGGATAACTGGTAGGGAAGTTGTGAGGCCTCACCTCGACTCAGTCTGACATTTCAGTGGATTTTATATTTAGACTATCATGGATACTTTATTTTGATGCATTTTGGAACTTAGAACTTATATGATTTCAGGATTTGGATAACATTGCTATGTTTTGATGATTTACTTATATGCTTTATGAGATAGAACACTACATGATTATTAGATAAGATGATATTGCGAGGATAGATGTTGTTATTGAATTTGCAGGAATTTGCTATGATAATAGAACTTTGATGTATGGTTAAGTTTATGTGAATTAGGATGAAATTGCTTATATGATATTGCTTGATAAGAGATGTATTTAATCTGTGCAGATGTAAATTGTATGCAAGTAAAGATGTGTATTGTTATTCTTTTGAAATTATATTATATGTAGATATTTGAAAGTACTAATGTGTAAATTGAGATGCGCAGGAAATTAACCATGTGACCATGGAAAATTTACGGAGAACCAAACCTAGACTTATGTATGTTCGTAAGCCAGGGGTTGTCTATTTGGAGAGACAACATCCCGTTTGTGTTGTATTTTATTCGTAACAATATATGCTGCATGTGTGTTAAGTGCTGTTTAAAGTTATTGTGTAAAATCCACAAGAGACGATTTCATGTTTAAATTGTAAAAGTGTTTTATTTGTGTCACTTGACACGTGTGGATTTAAGTCTAAATGTTTTATTTCTTGGTGGGAAAGTGTACAACTATAGCTTTTTCAAATAATGTGACGTGATGTCATAAATACCTTGGGAAAGGAATCTTTGGAGAGGTCAACATATGTTTGACCCGAAAATAAACTTCAGAGGGGTTTAAAATGGGTTAAATGAACACCTAGGGGTAGTTTAATAGGGTTTCCTTAAGCCCATAAGGTATACCTAAGGGTTAGGGGTAATTTTAGGCAAGTTTCTACTCCTAAGTGACCTTTTTGACACTTTAAAATTTGGCTTTTCTGAGTTGTGCGAAAATTGAAATTAGAAGTTTAAACTTAGTTGTAAACTTTCCTATTCGAATGAGAGTCTTTTTCCCATTCTATCTTACTTTCCTTTTTAGTTTTTAGAAACTTGTGAGAACTGAGAGAAGGAGCTTCTTAAGCAAGAATTTGAAAATTTGAGGGTAATCACCCACTCTCCATTTTTGGAGACAAAAGAAAATTTTGAAAAGAATAGAAAAATTGGCTAAGGGTAGAAGAAGAAGATCTGTGGATTGGGCAGCTCTTCCTCAAATATTATCCCACCTTTGGGCAGATTAAGGTTGGTTTCATTATTCTTTAAAATGTCTTCTTTCTTGCATGTTGTTTGGAAGTATGTTGGTGTAAGAAATTTGTGTTTTTGAATGTTTTTTTTTAAGGATTTCATTTGGTATTTTGCATTATGTTTTGTCTGTGTTTTGGGAGTTTTCTCAAGACCTCTTACTCTTGGGAGAGAGGAGGATCTTGTGGGTGGTAGCAGTGACAACCCTCGAGTGAGAGACTCTCATTTTGAGAGCGATCACAAGGGATTTTTGTGTGACCCTTGTTGCATGGCCTGTTTGTGCAATGGGGGTGATAAGGAGGGATATAAGGCTAGAATGCCTTGGGGGGCATAAGGAATAAGGGGTTGAAATTCTTGATGTATTTATTATGCCATGAGGTGGCTACTGGTTTTCCATACTTGCAGTTCTCCTTAGGGTATTGGTCCACTACCACCCTTAAAAAGGTCATCACCAAAGTGTGGTGCAGTGTAGCCAAGTTGGGAGTGTGTTTGAAATTTGTGTGCTTCCTGCCTTCTATGTGTTTGCATGTTTGTTACCCGTCTAGGGCTTGGTTCTCCGAGCTCGAGGGTGGCTACCAGTTAGCCTAGGCTGGAAGGTGAGCACTCCATGATCATATTGTGATTTACCATGCAGGAATGTCAGGAGAAAAGAATAGGAAAAGTGAAAAGTTGCAGAAGATTATTGTTGAAGAAATCTAAATTCATTTGCAGTTATTAGTTTTGATAGGAGAAATACACCCTCATTCGTTGAAATGAGAGGCAAGTTGTAAATTTGAAATATAGACATGAGATTTGTTATTGTAGTTAAATAAAGAAACATCCTATAATTTTGCAGAATATCTTTAGAGTTGTAAAAAGCTAGATATACTTCTATTTTCTATTTTGAAAAAAAAAAGGGGGGGTTACTTTTGATTTGCATGCAATAGTTTTTGTAATATGAAAAAATCAGTTTTAATTAAATCTGTGTTCTTCTTTTTATCCTGAGAATTTTATCTTCATTCTACTTGCAGAAAAATATGAGTTGTATTTGCTGTTAGATTTTAAGTATAAAAAAAAAAGGGTGTTTATTTAGTTGTTGTATTAGTTGTAAAATCAATGAATGTATTTATTGTAGAAAAGTATAATGTATTCCTAAAATAGTATTTCCTAAGTTCAGAAAAAGAAATATATATATATCCAATGTGTTATGATAAATAGTTTAGCAGTAAATCTATTCCATTATTAAGCATTTAAAATTAAAATAAATAGGAAAGGCATTAACTAGATTTGCATGCATATTGTAGATTTAAAAATAATTTTATAATTCTGTTTCTGTAAATCAATAGAGTACAATATAGTTTTGGAAAATATACCTCCATTAAAACAGACTTATTTCTATACTTCTTTTTCTACATATGTAAATCAAAATCTTTCATCATTACGATGTGAGTTTAAGAAAAAGAAATGATACTATAGGTTATAAATAAATAAATAAATATAAATATATATATATATATATACATGTAGAAATCATGAATATATATTTTTATATTAACATGGCATATAAATACCCTGCAAAACAAATGAAAATGTAAGCCTAAGTTTATTTACCATTTTATATATATATATATACTTTATTTAACATAATGATTTACCTTTGTTATTTTGTTTAAAAAAAAATTTGCATGTAAAACATATTGAGAAATATATATATATATAAAGGAACATTTTTTATCTTTTAAAAAAAAAAGGGGGGGGGGTTTTGAATGCTCGAGGACCCCACTGTGTGTACACAGTGTGGGCCTCGCGGCTTCCACTGTGTGAACACACAGTGCGGGCCGCGGCTTTCACTGTGTGGTCACATAGTGAAAGCCGCTATGGCTCCCACTGTGTGGACACACAGTGGTGCCGCGCCGCCACTGTGTGGACACACAGTGGTGCCCTCGGCTCCCATCGCTCCCTTAAAAAAAAACCTGCAACAAAAAATCATGGGCACCACCGATGGGTTTCGGCCCTCTGTTTAATGGTAATCAAAAAATATAATAAACCCTAGCCTGGGTAGGGCTAGGGTAATAAAATAAAATAATATGTTTAAATTCATTTAGTTAAGGGTCAATTTATAAAAAAAAAATCCCTAATTAGGGTTGAAGGGCAAAATGGCTCTTAAGTTGGAAAGTTCTTTTAGATGTTTATATATATATATATATATATATATATGTTATATTTTTGGGTATGTATTTATATAGAGTTTTAAATATTTAAATACCTCTATATGATACACTAATTAGGAAGTTAAAATATATATATATATATATATATATATATATATATATATATATATATATATATATATATATATATATATATATATATATATATATATATATATAAATTTAAGAATAAAGCCTAGTCTTATATTTTTAAAAGTGTTTAGTGTGATAAATACTTAGTTATGCCCTAGTTAATTTAATTAGAGCATTAAGTTTTAAGTTGGATTTTAAAGGGATTAATTTAAGCACCTTTCATTTGAGGTTAGAATGGATGCTAGAAAAATAATTGTGAATTAGCTTTCTAAAGTCGATTAATTGCTACTCGTAATTAATTTTGCTCGTGTAAATTAAATTATCTAAATTAAATGACACTTTAAACGATTATTATAATTATTGAATTAAAAATGGATTTTTAGACTATATAGTCTTATTGGAGATTAAATTTATCTTCATCTTCTATTTTTTTAATGAGTTTGATTTAATTAATCTAATGACTAGGTATCTTGTGAAGATAAAATTAAACCATTTAGATTTCCGCAAATAAAATTTAAATTAATTTTCGATACTTGTTTTGTATTAGAATTAGCTCGAATATAGAAATGGCAAATACATTAGTGCATGTCGTGTGAGCGAACTTGTTAATTAATTATTATTTAAAAAAAAAAAAAATCATTCCATTTTTGCCCTAAATTTTGGGCATGACAGAAGTTAAACCGGTAGGTATACACTAGTTGTGTGTTGTGTGTCGTGCCTAAACTTTTTGGGATAAAAACGGAACAAATTTTTTTTTGAAATACCTAAACTCTCAAAATAATCTACATTTAAAGAAATCAAATAAGTCTTGTCCTAACTAGGATGTAAATAGAATTATTTTCTAAAGTTGGATTAATTAACCAACTCAAATAAGCGACATTAATTAATGGAGAATAATTAATCCCAAGAGAGTTGTTGCAATTTAGTTAGTTAATTTAATTACCTTAATTAATTAATTTAAAATAAATTAATTAAACGCACACAAATTCATTATTTAAATATAACCGATAAGGGCTCAAACTCCACAATGTCATTTGCCAAATAAATCCAATTTTATGCTATAGTCAATTTTTAACCTCCCTTAAATCTTCAATTTTCAACTATTATACAATTCAGCCAAATTTGGCCTCAGGTTAAAAATTCGAAATAAACAATTAATTATTTTTTATTACAAATTTTTCCCCCAAATTAATATATATATAACCTAATGTCCATATTTAATTGAATATATCCAATAACTATTTAGTTTCCCTAATGGAATAAATTAAATCAATTATGTGGATAATGTATCCATATAACATTAATCTCCTTTTAAATCCTTTAGAATAAACTATATTTAAGTCAATTTTCTTTCAAATCAAATGAGGAGCTTTAAATTTAATGACACATAAGGCCAAAGTTAAATGGGGGGAATCATTTTCAAAATTTGGAAAGTATTTCCCCCTTTTTCTTATTTTAATTTATTACATATATTTTTTAAAATCTCAAACCCTAACTAGGGTTGAGTAATTTTCTTATATTTTATTTAAAACCATATAGTAATCCCTTTCTTTTATTTTTATATTAATAGATAACCCTAATAATTCTTTTGTCTTTCTTTTGTATGCAAACCCTAATCCGGATTGAGATTAGGGTTGCATATTTTACCCAAAACAAATTTTAAATTTCATCTATTTCCTTTTACCCTACCCGAACTGGGTTAAGGTTTTTTTTTTTTGAAGTTGTGTTATGTCATGTGTGTTTTGTGTAGGGCCAAACTAGGGCATGGTAGAGGCCATGGAAAGGTGAAGGCCGAAGGAGGGGGAAGGGGGTTGCGGGTGGAGGTGGTGGTGCGTGCTCCCCCGGACACCACTGTGCATACACACAGTGGCGAGCCGGGTGCTGCCCACTATGTGTACACACAGTGGCGGCTGGTGCTGACCACTATGTGTAAGCACAGTGGCGGCCAGGCTGCCCACTATGTTTACACAGTGGTTCAGCCCTAGGGAATATAGTATATTTTTTTTTGTTATATATATATATATTTTTAATATAAATATATATATATATATATACACATAGCTGCATAAATAGTTTCTTTTTTTTTATGAATATTTGTAGAGTTAAAATGTGATCAAATATATATATATATATATATATATATATATATATATATATATATATATATATATATATATATATATATATATATATATATATATATATATATATATATATATATATATATATGTGGGTGCATAACCAAACTCATAGGGTTAGGAATCTTTATTTGTTTGGAATAATCTTATACATTAGCATGCAGTATCCCCTTTTTTTTAAACAACAATATATTTTCTTTTGACAGCAAGCTAAAGATTATATTTAGGTTGTAATATTATTTCCTTTGTGTATGGATTAATTTTTTGTTATGTATAAACAGAAAATGAAAATGACAGAATTAACAATATCTAAATTTTGCAAGTAAATACTTAAAACACATTGCATTTCCCTTCTTTTTTTTCTTTTTTCTTTTTAAATGACAGTAACTACAACATTTAAATATTGCAGGAAAATATCTAAAAAAAATCACATTGCATTTCTTTTTCTACACCTATCATATCTTTACAAAAATTGCAGAAATAAACAAAATAACAAAATTCATTATGAGACAGAATTAAATAAAATTTACAGCAGCCTTATAGATTACAAAACTTAAATAAAATGCAATTTTCTTATAATGGGTAGGTTTCAGATAACAGAAAACAAACATTACAACCTTTCATTCAAAAATACTTTTCTCATGGAATATATTTTTCTTTTATACAATAGTTAGATTTTGCAATGGGTGAGATAACCCAACTGCTCTCTCATTCCTAGTGATAAGGACTTAAATACAATAATACATTTCTTTATACAGAAATAAAAACAACATAAAGCCCCTTATTTACATTTCTGCAACAAATACACTATTGCTTTTCCTATTCCCCTTTTTTCTGCAACTAAACTGAAACCAGCAACTCCTAGCTTTCCTTCCCAAGCAACCTGCATTTAAAAATTTAGGGTTGTGACCATGGGGTGCTCACCTCCCAGCCTAGGCTTACTAGAAGCCACCCCCAAGCTTGGAGAACCAAGTCCTAGACAGGTTACACTCAAGCAAACACAAACAAGCAAAGAAGAAAACATAACACAACAAACACATTCCCTTCCCAAGCTGAAAATTCATCACATAATGTGATGTTTTACTAGGGTGGAAGTGGACCAAGTACCCTAGAGGAGATCTACTAGATAGTAACTCGTAGCCAACTCATGGCATCCAAGGAAACACAACAAACGCATCTCAATCCCCCATATCCTTATGACCCCCAAAAGGCAAACATGCCATACTTGCTCCCCTTATGACCCCCGAATGCATAAACAGAACTATGCAGCAAGGGTCACATGGACAATCCCTTGAGATCACTCTCACAATGAGAGCCTCTCACTCTAAGGCTGTCAAACTGCTTCCACCCCCAAGACCATTTTTCCCTCCCAAGGGTAAGATAGTCTTGGATACTCCCAAACACAACAAAATGCATAAACATAAATAAAAAAAGAAACCACATAGAACTTTCACAAATACAATGCAAGATACAACATATACATTCAACATCCTACATACAGATTTCAAATAACAAGTGAGAAAACACCAACCTCAATCTGCCAAGGGTATTCTAGGGGAAAGCTTGGAGAAGAGCAACCCAATCCACAAGGCTTTTCTGCAACACTTAACCAAATTTCTTTCCTATTCTCTAACTGGTTTTTCCTTCAAAATTTGTCCAAAATCTCCAAAGATGGAGAGTGGGTGATTAGCTCACTAAGCTTCAATCTCTAGCCTAAGAAGGCTTCCCTCACTCCTTCCAACATCTTGGGTAGAGTGAGGGACTCCCATTGGTTGGTCTTCCCTAGGTCTTACACACTCCCTAACCAAGGCACCTCTAGAAGAGGAATAAAATGGGGAAAAAAAATTACACCTATCAAGGAGGTTATCTAACCAAAGATGGCACTCCTATAGATGGAATTCATCCATCTTGGGAAAGCCACTTTTTTGGGTGATTAAACAAGCCCTAGGGGAAAGACAGATGGCGAAATTTGGCCTTCACCCATAGGTACCTTATGAGGCCTAATAAAAATGCTCTAAAATTGACTCTAGGAATTGATTTAACCCTTAGAAACTCCACTACCTATGGGTCAACTCTGAGCTGACCCTCCTTATGGCTCACTAACCTAGATTTCTTGGTTCCTTCAAGGATAATAAGGTAATATAACAATTAAACAAATGAATCTTTCCAAAAAGGTGACATGACAATTGTCATCACAACATACAACATAGGTGTCAAGTGACACTATAAAATAATTCCATATCACAAATACACACGTGGCAATTGTCCCTTGAATGATTTAAACAATTCTATAAATACAATTTACACTCATGCAAACATTTTACATTTATGAATAAAATATAATACATACGGGGTGTTGTCTCTCCAAATAGACAACCCCTGGTTTTACGAACACACATAGGACTAGGCTTGATTCTCCATAATATTTCCATGGTCACATGGATAATTTCCTGCGCATCTCAATTTAAACATTAGTACTTTCCAATAGCCTCATATAATATAAAACACCTAATCAAGAACATAATTTAGTCACTCTGCATAGAATTGACATTATACAATACAATTTGACACATATCAAAGCAATTCATATAAGAAATTCATCATAATCCTCATAATTTAAATCCATTCATAAGATATGCAAACATATTTCTATCATCATAATAAAGTCCTGCAAATCAAATTATGACATACATCAGCTCAATGTTATCCTATTCTAGAATCATATAAAATTCTATACCCATAATGCATAGAAATGAAGCATCAATATACCAATGTTATCAAATTCATGGGATCATATAGAGTTCTGTTATCCATAATGCATAAAAATATAGCATCCATAATAGTTCCAACATGAAAATCACTGAAAAGCTAGGATGGGTTGGGGTAGGGCCTGATAGCCTCCCCCTCTAGGCATGAACGTCCTGCTAGAGTTCATCAAAAAGATGAGGGTACTGTGATCTCATACATGCTACATCCTCCCATGAAGCTGTAACCTCATCATAGCAATCCCACTAGACCCTAACTTGGTCTAGCTCTCGACCTCAAAGGGCCAACGTTCGGCGAGCCAAAATGCAAATGGGCTCCAAAGCTAGCTGCCTGTCCGACTCCACCTCAAAGCATCCCAATCTAAAATATGAGACTCATCATAGATATACTTCCTCAAAACTGATACATGAAACACATCGTGGATGCGTGACAGGCTAGGTGGCAAAGCTAGGCGATAAGCAACTAGTCCTATCCTCTCAAGGATCTCAAAAGGTTCGACAAAATGAGGTGCGAGCTTAGAACCCTTTCCATAACGGATTGGACTCTTATGCGGCCACACTCTCAGAAAAACTCTGTCCCCAACTGTGTAACTCTAGTCTATCCTCTTTGCATCTGCATATTTCTTCTGCCTATCTTGTGCCTCTCTAAGGCATTGTCTAATCAAAATTACCTGCTGCTCCATATCACGAACCATCTCAGGTCCTATGGCCACTCTATCCTCAATATGGTCCCAACTCAAGGGTGTCCTGCAAGGTCTGTCGTACAAAGCCTAAAAAGGTGGCATCCCCAAAGAAGTGTGATGCCCATTATTATAGGCAAACTCTAATAAATGAAGGTACTCCTCCCATCTAGTCTGATGATCCATGATGTACATGCGGAGCATATCCTCTAACACCTGGTTAACCCGCTCTGTCTGTCCATCCATTTTTGAATGATAGGATGTGCTGAAATTGAGCTTGGTGCCCATTGCTACCTGTAATGCCTTCCAAAAGGAAGAAGTGAAGAGGGAATCCCTGTCAAAAATAATCTTGCATGGGACAACATGAAGCCTGACAATGTCTCACAAGAACACCTTCACCACTGCTAGTGCTATGAAGGTAGTCCAAACTGGTGAGAAGTGGGCCACTTTGGTCAACTTGTCAACTGTCACCAAGATAGCATCATGGCAATGAGATGACATGGGAAGACCAATGATGAAGTCCATGGATATAGTATCCCACTTCCACTCTGGTATAGCGTGAGACTAGAGCAACCCACCTGGATGGCGGTGCTCCACCTTGACTCTTTGACACTCAAGGCATCGGGCTACTAACTCAGCGATAAGCTGCCACATACCTGGCCAATGATATAACTGTCTCAAGTCTGAATGCATCTTCTTAACCCCCAGATGCACTGCATAAGGAGCTTTATGAGCCTCCATGACAATGAACTCTCGCAATCCTTTGGGAGAAGGTACATAGATGCGCCCTCTATGTCATAATACTCCATTAGACTCTAAAGAGTAATCCACATACTTCCCCTCCAAGATCTCCTGAGATCAGATCCTTTGACAAATCTCTAGATACCATTCATCCTCTGGCAACTACTGCAATATACAGTCTCTCAAATCTGTGCTCATAGATATGGTGTATACCTCATGTCGTCTCCTACTTAAGGCATCTACGACTACGTTCTCCTTCCCTCTCATGTAGTGGACATCAAAGTCATACTCACAAAGGAACTCCATCCATCTCCTCTGATGGGCATTAAGATTAGGCTGGGTGAAGATGTACTGCAAACTCTGATGGTCTGAATGAAGCTCGAAGTGATGACCCAAAAGGAAGTGTCTCCACCTCACAAGTGCATGTACTACTGCTGCAAGCTCTAGGTCATGCATAGGGTAGTTAAGCTCGCAAGTCTTAAGTTTCCTAGACTCGTATGCTATAACTCTACCCTCCTGCATAAGGAGTGCTCCTAATCCATCCAAGGAAGCATCTGTGCATACCATGAAATCGACCGTGGGGTCTAGCACAATAAGAATAGGTGCACTAGTGAGTGCCCTTTTCAGATCCTGAAAAGCCCTCTCACACTTCTCTGTCCACTCGAATTTCTTTCCCTTTCGCTGGAGGGATGTGATGGGGTGTGCAACTCTGGAAAATCCCTCCACAAAGCATCTATAGTATCCTGCTAAACCCATGAAGCTCCTGACCTCTGTCACACTAGTTGGTGCTGGCCAATCCATGATAGCTCTGATTTTTCATGGGTCAACTAAGATCCCATCACTGGATATAGCATGCCCAAGGTACTTGACCTCTGATCTAAAGAAAGCATACTTCAACAAACTGTCGAACAACTGGTTGTCCCTCAAACACTGCAAAACCTACCTCAAATGCTCCTCATGCTTCTTTTCATTCTGAGAATATATCAATATGTCATCGAGGAACACAATCACAAATCAGTTGAGGAAGGTGCAAACTACCCCATTCAAGAGACTCATGAATAAAACTGGAGCATTCGTAAGACCGAATGGGACCACCGTGAACTCATAGTGGCCATATCTAGTATGAAACACGGTCTTGTGGATATCACTTTCCACAATCCTCAACTGATGATACCCTGACTTCAGATCTATCTTGGAGAACACTTTAGCACCCTGAAGGTGATCAAACAAATCATCAATCCTGGGCAAGGGATAACGATTCTTGATGGTTACTTTATTCAGTTGCCTATAATCCATGCATAACCAAAGGGACCTGTCCTTCTTCTTCACAAACATGACTAGTGCGCCCCAAGGGGAGATGCTAGGATGAATATGAACCTTCTCTAAGAGTTCCTCTAGTTGCATCTTGAGATTATTAAGCTCATGTGTGGTCATCCTATAAGGTGCTCTCGAAACTGGCTCGACTCCTGGCACCAAATCTATGTGGAAGTCAATATCCCTACTGGGTGGCATACCAGGTAGCTCAGCTATAAACACATCTACAAATGCTTCAAGGATGGGATGATCATCTATGGAAGGCTCCTTCTCATTTTCTTCCTCTCTATCGCTGATGGTGATAGGAAACAACTGGCATCCCTTTTGCATGCTCTGCTTAAGCTCCATAGCAGAAATCATACGAAGAGACACGGGTCTCTGAATCCTAGTGATTACTATGGGAGCACCATGATCATCCTCGCACTCGATCTTTTTCAGGCGACAATCCATCTTGGCTCTATGGGCGTAAAGCCAATCCATGCCAAGTACGATACCATAAGATCTGAGTGGTGTAACTCTAAGATCTACTAAGGTGGTGGTATTACTAATCTGGAGTGGACATCCCCTAACCTCTGAATCCACTGACACTCTAGCCCCTGAAGCTAACTCCACTTCCCAGTTGACACCTTGCCTAACTGCCACTAGCCCACAACACTCCACAACCAATGGAGATATAAAGGAGTCAGTTACTTTTGAGTCAAATAATATAGAAATACCAATACCTCTGATCTTACCTGCAGCCTCAATGACTGTGGCCTGGTGCTTTGCCTAGCAGTTGTCAACTGCTGCGAAGACTCTATGGGACTTGCCCATATCTCCAACTGTAGGCTCTGATGCTGCCATCCTTTGATTACATGCCATCTGTCCCTATAGACACTCTCTTGCCATGTGCCCCATGGCTCCACATGTGAAACAAGCACCGCATGCCTGAAACTATGTGCCCTGAGGCCTAGAGTAAGGTTGCCCCCTATCCTACTCGAACCACTGTGCCCACCCCTAGAGGACTACTGAGTCTATGCCAGAGGTGTGTATGTACCCTGTGCTCTCTAGCCATGTCTAGGATCCTATGAGTGCCACTGCTTGGGCTTAAAGACCTGCTATCCCTGAGGGGGCCTCTGTCTCTGACTCTGGTGTGACTACTGCGGAGGAGGGGGTTTATAGTACCTCGATGTATTTCTGTGGTTGCCTTTCCAATGGGGTTTTTGAAACCCGAAAGACTGGGGTGCCGAGTTTCAGTTCTAAAACCGATCCCTCATGTCCTGTGGCCTGACCTAAATCTCCTCGGCAAGGCCTTCTCCATGACAACCCAAAGGCTCCTTGGAGCGGCCATCCTCACCGGTCCTGCTATCTCGACATTAAGACCCTTGATAAATCAGTTGACGAGAAGCTTCTCATCCTTCAGGTAGTCTACATAAGGTAGGAGCTCAATAAACTTGCTCTCGTACTCAGTCACTGCGAGACCCTTCTGCTGGAGGTTGTGGAACTCATCAATCCTACGCTTCCTGAAGTGCTTTGATAGGTACCTCTCTCTGAACCTCTCTATGAAGATTTATGTGAGGGTGTCTATAGTTAGACCACACTTGAATTCCTCTTGTTTCCACCATGTGGAGGCCATCGATCTCAAAAGGTGGACTGCAACTCGTGCCTTCAGATTGCTTTCGTAAGAATGCAATGTGAAGCACTGATCTAGGCTTAAAAGCTAAGCCTCAGCCTCTACCCTGTTGGTAGATCCCCCAAAAGATGGTGGCTAGAGGCGCAAAACCTCTCTGATCAGATCCCCTGGTTCTCGACGTGTCCTTTCAATATAAATAGGTGTGGCTACCAGAGGTGGTCTAGGTAGATGAATGGACTCAGGCTCATGCTTAGCTTGACCCTATATGGGATTAGGAGGTGGAATCCTACTCCGTTCCCTATCTACTAACCTATGGCTCCCTGATTTTTGATTATCTGCATGACAGTCAACTACTGGAAGCCTATCCTGCACTATCCCAATCAGGTTTTGAAGTGCTAGTAAGATGTCTCAGTTTGGGTCAACCGGTGGTTCAGGAGGGGCTTTCGGGTTCCTTTCTGGAACTGGTTCCTCCCTACCAACATCCTCGTGTGCCATACGTGTATGCTTAGGACCCCTTCCGCGCTTTCGATCTTGTCACGTAGTCAGAGACATCCTTATGACAAAATAAAATTAAAATAAAATAAATAAATAATTTTTGGGGAAAAACTTAATAAATTAAATAATTAAAGTGAAACATAATGGAGAAAGGTTCCTAGTGTTGGAAACTTGGCTCTGATACCAAAATGTCGTGCCCAAACTTTTTGGGCTAAAAACGGAACAATTTTTTTTTGAAATACCTAAACTCTCAAAATAATCTACATTTAAAGAAATCAAATAAGTCTTGTCTTAACTAGGATGTAAATAGAATTGTTTTCTAAATTTGGATTAATTAACCAACTCAAATAAGTGACATTAATCAATGGAGAATAATTAATCCCAAGAGGGTTGTCGCAATTTAGTTAGTTGATTTAATTACCTTAATTAATTAATTTAGAATAAATTAATTGAATGCACACAAATTCATTATTTAAATCTAACCGATAAGGGCTCAAACTCCACAATGTCATTTTCCAAATAAATACAATTTTACGCTATAGTCAATTTTTAACCTCCCCTAAATCTTCAATTTTCGACTATTATACAATTCGGCCAAATTTGGCCTCATAGGTTAAAAATTCGAAATAAACAATTAATTATTTTTGGTTACAAATTTTTCCCCCAAATTAATATATATATAACCTAATGTCCATATTTAATTGAATATATCCAATAACTATTTAGTTTCCCTAATGGAATAAATTAAATCAATTATGTGGATAATGTATCCATATAACATTAATCTCCCTTTAAATCCTTTAGAATAAACTATATTTAAATCAATTTTCTTTCAAATCAAATGAGGAGCTTTAAATTTAATGACACATAAGGCCAAAGTTATATGGGGGGGATCATTTTCAAAATTTGGAAAGTATTTCCCCCCTTTTCTTATTTTAATTTATTATATATATTTTTTAAATCTCAAACCCTAACTAGGGTTGAGTAATTTTCTTATATTTTATTTAAAACCACACAGTAATCCCTTTCTTTTATTTTTACATTAATAGATAACCCTAATAATTCTTTTGTCTTTCTTTTGTATGCAAACCCTAATCTGGATTGGGATTAGGGTTGCATATTTTACCCAAAACAAATTTTAAACTTCATCTATTTCCTTTTACCCTACCCGAACTGGGTTAGGGTTTTTTTTTTTTTTGAAGTTGCGTTATGTCGTGTGTGTTTTGTGTAGGGCCGAACTAGGGCACGACGGAGGCCATGGAAAGGCAGAGGCTGAAGGAGGAGGAAGGGGGTTGCGGGTGACGGTGGTGGCACGAGCTCCCCCGGATGCCACTATGCGTACACACAGTAGTAGGCCGGGTGCCACCCACTGTGCGTACACACAATGGCGGCTGGTGCCAACCACTCTGTGTAAGCACAGTGGCGGCCGGACCGCCCACTGTGTTTACAAACAGTGGTTCGGCCCTAGGGAATATGGGATAAATTTTTTATGTTATATTATTTTTTTTTAATATAAATATATATGTATATATATATACACACACACACACACAGCTGCATAAATAGTTTTTATTTTTTATGAATATTTGCAGAGTGAAAATGTGATCAAATAAATAAATAAATATATATATATAAACAGATTCATTGCCAAAATCTTTGTTATATCCTTGTGAATTATATATATATATATGTGGATGCATAACCAAACTCATAGGGTTAGGAACCTTTATTTGTTTGGAATAACCTTATACATTAGCATGTAGTATCCCCTTTTTTTTAAACAACAATATATTTTCTTTTGACATCAAGTTAAAGATTATATTTAGGTTGTAATATTATTTCCTTTGTGTATGGATTAATTTTCTGTTATGTATAAACAGAAAATGAAAATGACAGAATTAACAGCATCTAAACTTTGCAAGTAAATACTTAAAACACATTGCATTTCCCTTCTTTTTTTTCTTTTAAAAAAAAAATGATAGTAACTACAACATTTAAATATTGCAGGAAAATATGTAAAAAAAATCACATTGCATTTCTTTTTCTGCAACTATCATATCTTTACAAAAATTGCAGGAATAAACAAAATAACAAAATTCATTATGAGACAGAATTAAATAAAATTTACAGCAGCCTTATAGATTACAGATATTAAATAAAATACATTTTTCTTATAATGGATAGGTTTCAGATAATAGAAAACAAACATTACAACCTTTCATTCAAAAATACTTCTGATGGAATGTGTTTTTGTTTTATACAATAGTCAGATTTTACAATGGGTGAGATAACCCAACTGCTCTCTCATTCCTAGTGATGAGGACTTAAATACAATAATACATTTCTTTATATAGAAATAAAAACAACATAAAGCCCCTTATTTACATTTCTACAACAAATACTTGCTTTTCCTATTCCCCTTTTTTTTTCTGCAACTAAACTGAAACCAACAACTCCTAGCTTTCCTTCCCAAGCAACCTGCATTTAAAAATTTAGGGTTGTGACCATGAGCTTCTCACCTCCCAGCCTAGGCTTACTAGAAGCCACCCCTGAGCTTGGAGAACCAAGTCCTAGACAGGTTACACTCAAGCAAACACAAAAAAGCAAAGGGGAAAACATAACATAACAAACACATTCCCTTCCCAAGCTGAAACTTCATCACATAATGTGATGTTTTACTAGGGTGGAAGTGGACCAAGTACCCTAGAGGAGATCTGCTAGATAGTAACTCATAGCCAACTCATGGCATCCAATAAAATGAAACAAACTCATCTCAATCCCCCATATCCTTATGACCCCCAAAAGGCAAACATGTCATAATTGCTCCCCTTATGACCCCCAAATGCATAAACAGAACTATGCAGCAAGGGTCACATGGACAATCCCTTGACATCACTCTCACAATGAGAGCCTCTCACTCTAAGGTTGTCAAACTCCTTCCACCCCCAAGACCATTTTTCCCTCCCAAGGGTAAGATAGTATTAGATACTCCCAAACACGACAAAATGCATAAACATAAATAAAAAAAGAAACCACATAGAACTTTCACAAATACAATGCAAGATACAACATATACATTCAGCATCCTACATACAGATTTCAAATAACAAGTGAGAAAACACCAACCTGAATCTGCCAAGGGTATTCTAGGGGAAAGCTTGGAGAAGAGCAACCCAATCCACAAGACTTTTCTACAAGACTTAGCCAAATTTCTTTCCTATTCTCTAACTGGTTTTTCCTTCAAAATTTGTCCAAAATCTCCAAAGATGGAGAGTGGGTGATTAGCTCACTAAGCTTCAATCTCTAGCCTAAGAAGGCTTCTCTCACTCCTTCCAATCTCTTGGGTAGAGTGAGGGACTCCCATTGGTTGGTCTTCCCTAGGTCTTACACACTCCCTAACCAAGGCACCTTCAGAAGAGGAATAAAATGGGGAAAAGGAATTACACCTATCAAGGAGGTTATCTAACCAAGGATGGCACTCCTATAGATGGAATTCGTCCATCTTGGAAAAACCACTTTTTTGGGTGGTTAAACAAGCCCTAGGGGAAAGACACATGGCCAAATTTTGCCTTCACCCATAGGTACCCCATGAGGCCTAATAAAAATGCTCTAAAACTGACTCTAGGAGTTGATTAAAAATGCTCTAAAATTGACTCTAGGAATTGAGTCTACCTAAAGTTAACCTACGGGTCAACTCTGAGTTGACCCTCCTTGTGGCTCACTAACCTAGATTTATTGGTTCCTTCAAGGATAATAAGGTAATATAACGATTAAACAAATGAATCTTTCCAAAAAGGTGTCATGACAATTGCCATCACAACATACAACATAGGTGTCAAGTGACAATACAAAATAATTCCACAACACAAATACACACATGGCAATTGTCCCTTGAATGATTTAAACAATTCAATAAATACAATTTACACTCATGCAAACATTTTATATTTACGAATAAAATACAATAAATACGGGGTGTTGTCTCTCCAAATAGACAACCCCTAGTTTTATGAACGCACATAGGACTAGGCTTGATTCTCCATAATATTTCCATGGTCACATGGATAATTTCCTACGCATCTTTAAACATTAGTACTTTCCAATAGCCTCATATAATATAAAACACCTAATCAAGAACACAATTCAGTCACTTTGCATAGAAATGACATTATACAATACAATTTGCCACATATCAAGGCAATTCATATAAGCAATTCATCATAATCGTCATAATTTAAATCCATTCATAAGATATGCAAACATATTTCTATCATCATAATAAAGTCCTACAAATCAAATTATGACATACATTAGCTCAATGTTATCCTATTCTAGAATCATATAAAATTCTATACCCATAATGCATAGAAATGAAGCATCAATATACCAATGTTATCAAATTCATGGGATCATATAGAGTTTTGTTATCCATAATGCATAAAAATATAGCATCCATAATAGAACTCCAACATGAAAATCACTAAAAAGCTAGGATGGGTCAGGGTAGGGCCTCACATTGTGGTTGGTTACTAAGTCTGAACCAACACAATGGATTGAGCTAAGGTGGATGCCAACAAAGAAGGCACATGGACTCCAAGTGTGAAACGTGAAGTTACAAATGGATCGTGCATTGTCGGTGAGGTATTTGGTGATTGGTTTGACATTAAATGTCCACTACGAAAATCATGGGTCGACAATAGAAGGATGTAGCCTGAGTTAGATCAGAAGGTTGATGTTTGTGTTGCAACGATCAATGCAGGATGACCTGGTGTAGATCAGATTTTGAGTGGCAAACAATGAGATCATTTAATGTGATTGATAGATGCAGGGTCGGTGATTAGTTTTCTAAATATAACCAATGTGTATTGGAAGCAGTGAGATTGGTGGTGATGTCTAATTTCTTACAGGTTGTCAGTCCCCATACAAGATTAGATATATTTTGATATGAATTGTGTCGGTAGAAGAAACCCTAAGCGCGCTAAGTTTTAATTTCAGTTTTGGCAAGAAGACTGATGGATATATAGGAAGGTAGAAGATTAAAGATGATTGATGTTGCCAGATGCTGTGGTGTCGGATATTGAAGACCAGAGTGTGAGTGTGCAGCAAAGAGTTAATCAGTCAAATAATTCAAAGAAGATCATTGAATTGACTTAGTGCTTGAGAGAACCGGTAAGACGATTTAACCAGTGAGGTTAAAGTGATCGGTGAGCTATCATAGAAACTAACAGATCATTCAACTAGTTGTGTCCAACCGGTAATAAGACAATAGTGAGTGAAGCGATGAAGAGTGAGTGTCAGAGAAAATCCGACAAGGCAAAAGTTTAGCAGAGGTAGAGTGATAGAAATAGATTCAACTGGTAAGGGTTGAGGTAACCGGTGAAGTAGTTGTAGAGTCTATTAGTTATCTTGACCGATAGTGTCTGAACCAGTAGGACTGAGACAAAGAAGAAGTGAAGAGATAACACCAATAGAGAGAGGATTATACAAGTAAGTCAGAGGGAAAGTGAAGGGAGATCCAACAGAGCTGATGAAAAGAACATAGAGTGTCAGATAGAGATATGTGTGAAAGTTACAAAGCTCATTTGTAACAAGGTTATTACTATTGTACTGATATATTTCATTGTGATCACTGAGTTGGAGCTCGGTGTAGGGGTTGGTGCTCCTTGGGTTGGTGCCCTAAATCAGAGGTTGGTGCTCCTTGGGTTGGTGCCCTAAATTAGGGGTTGGTACTCCTTGGGTTGGTGCCCTAAATCAGGGGTTGGTTCTCCTTGGGTTGGTGCCCTAAATCAGGGGTTGGTGCTCCTTGGGTTGGTTCCCTAAATTTTGTAATACAATTGTTTATTGTGACCCTGGATTGGAGCAATAGACTCCAACAACATTTCTCATCGATATTTTTCCCATATTGGGTTTTCCTAATATATATGGTGTTATTTGATGTGCCCTTTGTGTGTGCTTGCATTTTTGTCTTCCCTTTATCTCACTGGTATATCCACTTTGTGTTAGATATGCTAATCAGTACACACATTTAGGATTAAAAGGGTTAATTTTGGAAACCACTAAGTCACCCCCCCTCTTAGTGGCATCATGTGTTCTACATAGAGCACATCAACACATACCAAATTAGAGTAAAAAAGATACATGCATGACTATCATAAATTCAAAAATGCAACAGGAGAACCAAAAATACGGAACAATGCGAAACTTTTCAAACTCTTCCAGATAATCACTATCATCATTGCATAGACTTTCGGAGCACAACTTATAGACCACCAAAACATGAGAGTAGAATATCAAGCCAATATCCAACAACATGTCATGAATACATCTGCAGCAAGTCAGAAAATCTGAAGCAAAACAAAATGCTAAAACACAGAATCAGTACGTTGACATCAATAACAACCATACCAATACACCAAGCAACTTCACATTTGCAACACATTTAAATCAATATCATGAGCCACAAGGGTTCATATTACTATAGTTGAAAGTGTTCAAGTTTGAAAAGACGAGAATGTGGACATCATTGTTATTGTAAAAAGTTTAATAAGAGAATAACTGACTATAGTGACCTTATTACTATCATACTTCTTAGAAGTATGGTCAATAGATGATGATTTCATTATATGTGAAAGCGACACAAGTTCTCATATGTAGGTGATCATTGCATAGACATATGATTCTTCTTTAAAGTACTTTTTTGCAATGTTAGTGTTGGAACCCTAATTTTTTGCAAAATTTAGGGTCTCCTAAATGAGATAATCTAGTGAACACCCAAAAAAATGCACCCATGAATCTTGATCCCGATGGGCAATTTGACCTTGCAATTATTTTTACCACCCATAAATAAGTATGATCATCCATATTGAGCTTCCCATAATCGAATTTGATACCTCTGTCAAATAGCGAAATTTAGGTGCATACTAGTCTGAGTCACAAAACTATTCCAAGTAGCCACTTTTGAGAGTTAATAACTTGGTCCCTGTAAGTACTCATTCTAATCCAATTGTTCCACTCAATTTTCTATATGAAAATGAACTCCTTTGTCAATTTTTTAGAGACCTATGACCTCACTTGCTATTTTTCCCAAGTCAATTCCATTTGTGATTTATTCATTTTATTACTTACACATTGCAAAATCTACCAAAGTGGCTTTCTGTTGAAATTATTATTTCACACTTGGATTACAATTAGACTGAACCAATTGATCCATATAATTGTTTGTACCATAATAGACCACAGTGCAAGGTTCTGGAACCCTACCAATCCATTTGATAATTTTCTTGAGCTTAAACCAAATACAATTTATGCATATCTGGAACTTCCATAAGGGTAAAATCTATTGTGGAGCCTACTTTGGAAATTAATATCTTTCACCTCAGAAGGAATTTATCAGAGTTGTCACTTGCATTGCAATCTCTGGTTAAATGTCTACATGATTGCTAACTTTCGTGACCTCATGTTCAAGTGGGTTTATTAGCATATGAAGTGTCAGCTTGAGAGGAATGGTTTATTTGATTATCAAATGAGAGCCCAACATATAGTTTCAAAGGGAGGTGAATGAATATCATGGCATGCAAAGGAAAAAGATAAGCAAGATGATGAAGCATTACAAATTTAAATGGTGGACCCCATTAACTTTTTTTTGCATAAAGTTGTTTAATGATGATCGGTAAGGGGTGTAGTTTTTCTTAATTACATATTTGAAGATGAATTAAATTATCTCAAAAGAAAAAATGATTTAAATTAATCATTATGGAGCATTATAACGAATGATCTTATATATATAAACTATATATGTGATGGTGAAATGAGAACCATTAAATTGGTTAATATAACACAAAGTGGTGGATCTGGGAAAGAGAAAAATTTACTCAAGTGTGTTATCGGCCAAACAAAGACTCTCGACCAAACCAAAAATGGTTTCCCCGAAATTCAAAGTTATACTGAAAAATAAAGGAACCCTATTTAGGGCATATGACAGATGAGTATGCAGAAAGACTGGGAGATGTGTATGGAAGCACAAATAAGTTTGTAGAAGCCGAATACCACGACTTTCATTAACATCCTCCCAGCCATGTGTAAGTAGGGAATGGTTCACATCCTCAAACATAGGAGATCTATGTGAAGTTGGTGAAATTGCATCGGCTAATAAAGATAGTACGATATATCTAGATTCAAGAAATCAAGTTAATATGGTGGAATAGAAGATTTTTGTCAGGCATTAGAATATCTAGTGCCCTGCCAGAGACGCATACGAAGTAAAAGGGTTCAAAATGGCATGTGAACAGTTTGACGAGCCATTTTCAAGAGATGTAATATCATTGCATTACGGGATTCCAGGCGATGTACAAAATGAATTATTTTGAGGATTGCAGATGATAAGTAAACATGAATGAATATTGTTTCTAAGATGACATTAGTGTTTTAAATATGTTGCTCCAGAAATGACCACATTCTCAATGACACTGAAGAAAGCTTCGCCTAATTCTTCAGTGCACATCCATGGGACTGACACTTGCCTGCAGTAATAAAATTGATGGCAGATGAAAAACTAAATTCTACGAACCTGTGCGAGCAAAATCTCGGTGAGTAATGAAGATATAACCTTGGAACAACTCATGGGTATTCATAAAAGTGTACCCTATATGGAATTATCATCAGACTTAATAATTAGAAAGCTTGGTGAATAGATGCAGCATTAACAATCTGTTTCGAAATGGTTTCATCTCATGGAATGTAATGAAGCTAAATTTGCACAAAATAAATTTGTTGAAAGTCTCACACAAATACAATTCACAACCGTGAAATTAAACTCCACAATATTTGCAGCGATGGTAACATTTGAAAGGAATATGGGCATCTATCGAAGTATAGAAAAATCTATCAATACTATGACAGATATATATGAGCAAAATACAGAAGCAACGTCAAGACATAAAGATGGTTTGACAGATTACATTGAACAAGGAATCTGCACACATCAAATGTGTCGAAGATGCAATTAAATTTTTTAATTGGAATTAATAAATGTAAAACCCAATTCCATAATCTTCTTCAGCGATATCCATGTTTGCATGAAATAGAAGCTTTAGCTTGGAGTATGGGCACCCACTGAAGAAAGAACTTTCAAAATTTATAAAACGTAATTGACTGTTGTAAAGCTAAACCTTTCTATTATATTTACCACTTGTGCCAAAACAAGAGCTTTGGAGATAATGTTTGTGCATCCATAAAAGGTGTCAAAGATAGGATTTTTATCAAAGGTTGCAACCACACTGCAGAATATTCACAAAGAAAATTCAAAGAGAACGTGATGGAAACTACTAAGCAAATGCAACCAGCAACATTCAAATTAAAGTTTACAGTCAACATTTTTTAAATTGGATTCAGATTTGTCCCAGAATTGTTTTAAATCACGTCCAAAATGTTTCAGGCCAATTTTGGGGTCATGCACAAGCCAAATACTGTTGTTTTTGTGCCCAAAAAGTTACCAGCATGATTGTCCATGTGTTAGAAGCATTTTCAAGAGGATTTTGATCATTTTTGGAATGCCAGAAGGCTGGAAAATGACCCAAATATGTTAATCACGACCTGCACTATTGTATATCAGCTCAATGCACATTGCTAATGTCGGACAATGAATTAATTCATCATGAAACTTAAACGTAGCACATGAAGTTAAATAAAATGTTTCTAGGTAAGAGGTGGGCAAGAATAAGGAGAAGGGTAATTGTTTTACCTAAAAGGTGAATAACTGAATGAAGATGAGGCTTAACTACACTGAAAACCTAAGAAAATAAACTATTTGGTAGAGGATATTGATTAAACATATATATTACCAAGAGTGATATGTATACTAGGATTAATTTATCAAGGTAAAAGAATTATGTTCTCCTAGGTAAAGATGTCATCTGGAATTATTTTTAGGGAATAAAAAATGTGGCTAGTGAAATAAGTTCATAATTACAAGTGAAAGAATATGAGGGAAATATTTTACAAAAGGGTCTTGTTTCACTTATAAGAGTAAAATGCAAAGTTAAAGGGGATTTTATTCTTACTTGTACTATTCCACAAAAGAAATGGATGGTAGAAAGTTTTATTCATAGGTGAGGAATTTTTACATAAATGTCGCCTAAGTGAATATAAGAATACATATGTGAAGATGTTGGCCGAAGAGGAGTGATAGTCATTACCAAAGATTAATATATTATGAAATACTTTAGTCATAAAGTATTATTCACAAAAAATACTAATTAAAGAGTGATTAAAGAAGTATGATCCAAATCTTGCAGCCAATTTCTGTAAATAATACAAGCACGAGGATTGCCAGCACATGAAGAGAGTTATTTTTTTTTAAGTCTAAAGATTAAAGTGATTAAAATTAAATATTTTAATCATAGTTTATTAAATGTAGAGTTGCACTGAACAAAGTGAAGGGTCATAACCCTAAAAAATGTAATGTATATGTGTGAAATCAAGACCAAAGAAAAGAGAGGACATTATCATTAGGAAATAGAGATAGAACATAGCCTCGGGCTCACCATTGTACTATTTTGATGAATATATAATCCAATGAGTTGTTTTCTTTTGCGTATGTGTCGTGGATTGTTGCATTTTCTGCAGGCAGTTGCTTGTGATATTATCTAAAGGAGATAAGGTTATTTGTGTTCTTCCAGTGAAGTTTTGAGTTTCATATTATAGATTTGGATCAAAAGGATTTACTTGTGAATTGTAAGTGTTCCCTGTAACTCTTCCTTGGATGGTCTCTTAAAGTTAGGGTTAAATTCATTCAAGCAGTTTACAATATAAACATCAAAGTAGAGCTCATAAGAAACAGTAACTGACAGACCGTCCAAAAGGGGTGGGTTTAAAAATTGTCTCATAAGTTTACACAATAAGTCCTAAAGAAATATAAAGACTCTATAGCCCAAACATCGAAGAAGGCACTGGTCACCTATAAAATACAATTTATCACCATATCAATTCACATCTTACTTTAAAGCAATAGGAGTAGCTGAGTAGGAAATATAGAATAGATTAGCAATAGTGTATACATATAAAGTTCAAGCACAAAGATCGAATATGCTTCCACAACAACAATCTTGAATTCATCTGCTATATCTCCATCCTAGGAACTTATGCCATTCTGAGATAGGAGGAAGTTAGATCAAGAATACTCAATCTACTATAAAAGGCACTAGTCATCAAAAGCCACTAGTGAATAGGTATACCCACCTAGGTCTTGCAGAGCCTAAAGTGAGAGAGTTAGTAACCAAATAGCTTCACTCTATAAGTTGGCCAGGTCAATTGGAGGGTTTGATCATAGGAGTTGGCATTTCCTTAGAACCTATCCAATCTATTGATTTGAGACCCAACAGTTAGCACTAAGGAGAGTGTTACTAACTAGTCCTCCCATGGGTTTTAAAAATATTATCTTTTGTTATGGTTTGTTAGTATTAAAATATCTTGTGCATAGATTAATACAACATTGGTTTACAAGTTTTGGTAGGGATTTGAGTTGCTATAACAAATCATATTATTAGGGAGTGGTTCCTATCATGTAGGAGATTAAACTCTTATATATGTGTAAAGTAGTGAACGCCAATATTAAAAGAGAATAACATTTTTGGGTACATGCTAAAATTCAATAGAAGATAGGATTCTAAATGTTTTCAAAACTAAATGCAACACCTAGGTGTGAATAAGAATCCAATCTGGCATGTTGGCATAGTCAAGACCCATAAAATATGGCATTTTCTTATTCCAACACTTATCTCCTCAAAATTAGCTACTAATGAAAATGTAAGGTTTCTTCACATGTGCAACTACCAATTCAAATTTAGGTGTTACCCTTACATGTAATTAACCTTTAATTAATGACCCTTACACTATCGTATTGGAGAAAAACTATCAAGGGGATCTATCTAGTGGTAGATACATTAGATTCCGTGTCAACTATGCTCCAAACTTCGATCATAGGCATCAAAACTTGGCAAGTTGTCACATTTCTTCTTTGACCTTAACATAGCAACTTATGATAATTGCCACCAGGTTAGCCACTAAACAGGTCCTCCAAAGTGGGAGCCCACCTTCATATAAAATAGGAACCTTGTCATAGTCATCACCTGCTATGCAAAATGTAATCTCACCTATAGGTCCCACAAAGTGATATAATAACTTTAGGTAATTAAACGTTAGGGTAAATAATAAATACCAAAAAATAATAATTAATAATAGGATTTACAAATGTTGAAACAACTTAATCCTAACAATAATCATTGTTGAAACTATAGTTATTTTGGCCACTGTAGAAATAGAGAACGATACTACTTATGCTTGCAAGGAATCCATTTGACTTAAAGAGTTGTGTTTTAATATTGGTTTTTATGCAAGACAAAGTACTACTTGTTTTGATAGTCAAAAATCCATTTTATTAGCAAAGAATCTTACTTTCCATGCTATAACAAAGCACATTCATGTGCAATTTTAATTTATATAGTGAAATATAATAAGGTGAAATTGGAGAAGGTAGAAACATTGATGAATGTTGTAGATGCATTGATAAAGCTATAGCATAAAGAAGGTATGTGGTTCTCTATTTTCACGAGTCTTGGGCCTTGTGTAGTTGACTGCAGTTGTCTCTTGAAACATCTCTAACAAATGGAGCATGTTGGGATTAAGTTGTCTCAACCTTTGGAAATCCTAACATTAATTCATGTTATTTCATGTTTATTATTTATTTCCTAATATTTAATTGCCTAAAGTTATCATATCACTTTGTGGGACCTATCAACAAGGTGGCATCATACATGGTAGGTGATGACTATGACAAGGTTTCTATTTTTTAAGAAGTTGGGCACCCACTTTGGAGGAACTATTTTAGTGCCTAACTTGGTGACAATTTTCAAAAGTTTATATCTCAAGGTCTATGAAAAACTATGGAAACTTGTTATAACTATTGGAAATTGTTGCTTCTACGATATGTTGTTGTCATTGATGACAACATATTCCTGGGATTTATTTCTCCAGTGATTGAAGATTGGTTTATTGGGATCATGGTTTGATTTATGGAGTATTTCTAGTATCATTATATCTTTCTGTATTGGTTTTGGTGATTCGGGAAGCTTAATTTATCATATCATATGATCCAGTTTGCAGTTTGTTTTTCTTATCAATGCTTTGTAGAGTTCGATATTTCCTCTGGTATATTTCGATGTGATCAAATCTTGAGCTGATTTTTTGGGAGATTATTTGGCATGGTCTTGTGTATCTTCATTTCAGATGCTTCGTGATTTCGTGCTCCACAAGTTATCTTTCTTCGTGACAGTTGTTGATTGAGTACTCTTGAGTTTTAGATGTTGATCGATGGAGATTTGATAAGTGGTGTTGGTGCAACTATTATAGATGATTATAACATGCTTGTTGGTGTTTCCTAATTGTGTCCTATTTGTTTTGATGATCTGCATTGATCATTGTGCAAGTTCTTGATAATTTTGTTGAACCGGTGATGTTATTCATGTTATGCGGTATTCCTGATGGTGTAGCATGTTGCGGTCAATCTTGGCATGATGTCCAGTGGTGTTGCATATTTGGATATTTGATTTAGGTCCATGTTATATCATGTATATCATTAATTTTGTGTTGAGGGTTTAGCCGACCTTGTTCTCAAGGTTGATGAATTGTATAAATAGGTTGTATAGTCATGCAATTTGTGTGTTGAGGTTGTGTCTGCATTATCAGAGAGTGGTGTATGTGTGAACAAGGGATTCATCTTTTGGTGTGGTGTATTGTGTCATGCCCAAAAATTAGGGCAAAAACGGAATGATTTTTTTTTTAAAAACGACTAGTTAATTAACAAAATTCACTATCAAGACATGTGTTAACATGTTGGCCATAACAAAGATCGAACTAACTTTGATACTAACTAATTATCGAAACTTAATTAAAATTCATTTGCAGAAAACTAAATGTTTTAATTTATTTTCTCATCAAATATAGTAGTTAGTTTAATTTATTAAACTCATTTAAATGGTAGACGTAGATAAAAATTGATCTCCAATAAAGCCATATTGTCTAAATTTCATTTTAAATCATTAATTAATTTATCGGATTAAAGTGTCAAATTAATTTCTTAATGACATTATTCGAAGGAGAAAATTATTTTTCCAAAGTCAAATTTAGTTTACAAGGAATTAATTTCCCTTTCTATTTAATCAAGGCTTCACGAATAGTTTATTCAAAAAAATAATTAATCGGAATTAAAACTCCCACGTCTATCTAAATTGAACATACTAACAAATTTTAAATATAGATTTTCCACAACTTTAAAAAAAACAATTTTCATGTAATCCCTAATTAGGGATTTATTTTTTTTATTTATAAACAAGAGTTAAACAGTTTATTTTATTTTATTACCCTAGCCCTACCCGGGCTAGGGTTTGATATATATATTTTTTGTTTTGTTCAACCCCGCATTGCAGGGCCGAACTAAGAGAGAGTATACGGCAAAGGGGCAAATTCAAGGAAAGGTGGGGGTTTCAATGGTGGCGGCTCGGCCATGGCCGCCCACTGTGCACTGCACAGTGTCCGGCCTTGCCGCCCACTGTGCAGTGCACAGTGTTCGGCCTTGCCGCCCACTGTGCAGTGCACAGTGCACGGCCCCGCCGTTCACTGTGCACTACACAGTGTGCAGCACCGCCATCCATTGTGCTTTGCACAGTGCGCGGCTACACCGGTCACTGTGCATTGCACAATGCGCGGCTTGCCGCCGATCACTGTGCGATGCACCATGCTTCGGCCCTTCCTTTTTTTTGTTAAAAATTTTTTAAATTTTTTTTTTTTTAATTTACATATAATATATATATATATATATATATATATATATATATATATATATATATATATATATATATATATATATATTTCTCAATGCTAATTTTACATGCAAAATTTTTTTAAAAGAAACAAAATAACAAAGTAACTCATTATGCTATATATATATATATATGGTAAATAAACTTAGGCTCACATTTTCATTTGTTTTGCAAGGTATTTATATGGCATGTTTTATATAAAAATATATATAAATATACCCATGATTTCTACATGCATATAGATATATATAAATATTTCTTTATGACTAATAGTTTTAATTCTTTTTCTTAAACTAACATCGTAATCATGAAAGATTTTGATATACCATTGTAGGAAAGGAAATATGCATTACGTCTGTTTTAATGGATAAATATATATTTCCAGAACTATATCGAAATCTATATATTGTAATCTATGGGTATGCAGGAAACAAAATTCTAAGAATTTTTTTTTTTTAAAACTTAAGAAATACTATTTTAGGAAAGCATTATACTTTTCTGAAATAAATACATTCATTGATTTCTCAACTAATAAAACAACTAATTTATTTACATGTTCACAACAAGTACAAATCATGATTTTCTGCAATCAAAATGCAGATAGATTTTCAGCTAAAAAGAAGAACTCGGATTTAAATAAAACTGATTTTTATATTGCAAAAAAAAAAAAAACCAACTATTGCATGCAAATCAAAAAGCAAATCTTTTTTTTAAAATAGAAAATAGAAGCATATCTAACTTTTTACAACTCTAACGATATTCTGCAAATTTACAGGATGTTTCTATTTTTAACTACAACAACAAATCTCATGTCTATTTTCAAAATTACAACTTCCCTCTCATTTCTATGAATGAGGATGTATTTCTCCTATCAAATTTAAAACTAATAACTGCAAATCAATTTAAATTTTCTTCAACAATATTCTTCTGCAACCTTTCACTTTTCCTAGTCTTTTCTCCTGGCATTCCTGCATAATAGAAACACAAATATGACCACGGAGTGCTCACCTCCCAGCCTAGGCTAACTGGTAGCCACCCTCGAGCTCGGAGAACCAAGCCCTAGACGGGTAACAAACATGCAAACACATAGAAAACAAAAATACACACACAGATATTCAGACACACTCCCAACTTGGCTTCACAGCACCACACTTTGGTGATGACCTTTTTAAGGGTGGTAGTGGACCAATACCCTGAGGAGATCTGCAAGTATGGAAAAACAAGTAGCCACCTCATGGCACAATAAATACATCAAAAATCTCAGCCCCTTATTCCTTATGCCCCCAAAAGGCATTCTAGCCTTATATCCCTCCTTATGACCCCCATTGCACAAACAGGCCATGCAGCAAGGGTCACACAAAGATCCCTTGTGATCGCTCTCAAATGAGAGTCTCTCACTCGAGGGTTGTCACTGCTACCACCCACAAGATCCTCCTCTCTCCCAAGAGTAAGAGGTCTTGAGAAAACTCCCAAAACACAACAAAACATAATGCAAAAATTCCAAATGAAATTCTAAAAACAAGACATTCAAGAACACAGATTTCTTACACCAATCATACTCTCAAGAATATACAAGAAAATAGACATTTTAAAGAATAATCAAACCAACCTTAATCTGCTCAATGGTAGTATAATATTTGAGGAAGAGCTGCCTAATCCACGGATCTTCTTCTTCTACCCTTAGTCAAATTTTCTATTCCAAACTATTATTTTCTTTTCAAAAATTCTCTTGTCTCCAAAAATGGAGAGTGGGTGATTACCCTCCGAATTTTTCAATTCTTGCTTAAGAAGCTCCTTCTCTGAGTTCTCACAAGTTTCTAAAAACCAAAAAAGAAAGTAAAGCAGAATGCAAAAAGACTCTCATTCGAATAGGAAAAATCTCAATTAGATTTAAACTTCTAATTTTCAATTTTCGCACAACTCAAAAAAGCCAATTTTTAAAGCGTCAAAAAGGTCACTTAAAAGTAGAAACTTGCCTAAAATTACCCCTAACCCCTAGGTATACCTTATGGGCTTTAGGAAACCCTATTAAACTATCCCTAGGTGTTCATTTAACCCATTTTAAACCCCTCTGAAGTTTATTTTTGGGTCAAACATATGTTGACCACCCCAAAGATTTCTTTCCCAAGGTATTTATGACAACATGATATATTATTTAAGAAAAAACTATAGTTAAACACTTTCCCACCAAGAGACAAAAATAAAACATTTAAATTTAAATCCACACGTGTCAAGTGACACAAATAAAACACTTTTACAAAATAAAACATGAAATCGTCTCTTGTGGATTTTTACACATTAAATTTAAATAACACTTAACACTCATGCAACATATACTGTTATGAATAAAATATAACACAAACGGGGTGTTGTCTCTCCAAATAGACAACCCCTGGCTTACGAACATACATAAGTCTAGGTTTGGTTCTCCGTAATTTTCCATGGTCACATGGTAAATTTCCTGTGCATCTCAATTTACACATTAGTACTTTCAAATATCCACATATAATATAATTCAAAGGAATAACAATACACATCATCACTTGCATACAATTTTCATCTGCACAAATTAAATACATCTTTTATCAAGCAATTTCACATAAGCAATTTCATCCCAATTCACATAAACTTAACCATACATCATAGTTCTATTATCATAGTAAAGTCCTGCAAATATAATTACGACATCTATCATTGCAATATCATCCTATCTAACAATCATGTAGTGTTCTATCTCATAAAGCATATAAGTAAATCATCAAAACATAGCAATGTTATCCAAATCCTGAATTCATATAAGTTCTAAGTCTCAAAATGCATCAAAATAAAGTATCCATAATAGTCTAAATATAAAATCCATTGAATGTCAGACTAAGTCAAGGTGAGGCCTCACACCCCCCCCCTTTAGGCATGAACTTCCTCCTGGAGTTCATCAAAGAGGTGGGGGTACTCTGATCTCATACGTGTTGTGTCCTCCCATGAAGCCGTAACCTCATCATAACAATCCCACTGGACCCTAACTTGGTCCAGCTCTCGACCTCGAAGGGCCAACATCTGGCGTGCCAAAATGCGAATGGGCTCCAAAGCTAGCTGCCCGTCCGACTCCACCTGCAAGGCATCCCAATCTAAAATGTGAGACTCATCATAGATATATTTTCTCAAAATTGATACATGAAACACATCGTGGATGCGTGACAGGCTAGGTGGCAATGCTAAACGGTAGGCAACTAGGCCTATCCTCTTAAGAATCTCAAAAGGTCCTACAAAGCGAGGTGCGAGCTTAGAACCCTTTCCGTAACAGATTGGACTCTTATGCAGTCGCACTCTCAAGAAAACTCTATCTCCAACCAAGTAGCTACGATCTATCCTCTTTGCATCAGCATATTTCTTCTGTCTATCCTGAGCCTCTCTGAGACGTTGCCTAATCAAATCCACCTACTGTTCCATATCCTGAAATATCTCAAGACCAATAGAAACTCTATCCTCTATGCAATCCCAACTCAAGGGCATCCTGCAAGGCTTGCCGTATAATGCCTGATAGGGTGGCATCCCCAAAGAAGTGTGATGCCCATTGTTATAGGCAAACTCCACTAAGGGAAGATACTCCTCCCACCGGGTCTGATGATCCATGACGTACATGCAAAGCATATCCTCTAACACCTGATTGACACTCTCTGTTTGACCATCTGTCTCCGAGTGATAGGATGTACTGAAATTTAGCTTAGTGCCCATAGCTGCCTGTAATGACTTCCAAAAGGAAGAAGTGAAAAGAGAATCCCTGTTAGAAATAATCTTGCGGGGCACGCCATGAAGTCTAACAATGTCCGGCAAGAACACCTGTGCTGCTGCTGGACCTGTGAATGTAGTACAGACTGGTGAAAAGTGAGCTACTTTGGTCAACTTGTCAATTGTCACCAAGATAGCATCATGGCGATGAGAAGACATAGGAAGACCAATGATGAAATCCATGGATATAGTATCCCACTTCCACTCTGGTATAGCATGAGACTGGAGCAACCCACCTAGATGGCGGTGCTCCGCCTTTACTCTTTGACACTCGAGGCATCGAGCTACTATCTCAGCAATGAGCTGCCGCATTCCCGGCCAATGATACAACTGCCTCAAGTCAGCATGCAACTTTTTAACCCCAAGATGCGCTGCATAAGGAGCTCTATGAGCCTCCGTGACAATGAACTCTCACAATCCTCTGAAGGAAGGTACATAAATGCGCCCTCTGTGGTGTAACAGTCCATCGGACTCCAAAGAATAATCCACATATTTCCCTTCTAGAGTAACCTAAGATCGTATTACCTGACCAACCTCTGCATACCATCCATCCTCTGGCAAGTGTTGTAGTATACGGTCTCTCAAATCCGTGCCCATGGATATGGTGTAAACCTCGTGACATCTCCTACTCAAGGCATCTGCAACTACATTTTCCTTTCCTTTGATGTAGTGAACGTCAAAATCATATTCGCACAAGAACACCATCCATCTCCTCTGACGTGCATTAAGGTTTGGCTAAGTGAAGATGTACTAAAGACTCTGATGATCTGAATGCAACTCGAAGTGATGACCTAAAAGGAAGTGTCTCCACCTCACAAGTGCATGCACTACTGCTACGAGCTCAAGGGCGTGAGTGGGATAATTAAGTTCATGAGTCTTAAGTTTCCTAGACTCGAAAGCTATGGCCCTACCATCCTGCATAAGAACTGCCCCTAAACCCTCTAGAGAAGCATCTGTACAAACCATGAAGTCAGCTATAGGATCTAGTACAACAAGGATAGGAGCGCTAGTAAGTGCCTTCTTGAGTTCCTGAAAGGCCTTCTCGCACTTCTTTGTCCACTCAAATTTCTTCCCTTTACCCTGAAGAGAAGTAATAGGGTGTACGACTCTGGAGAATCCCTCGACAAAACGTCGGTAATACCCTGCTAAGCCCATGAAACTCCTGACCTCTGTCACACTGGTTGGCGCTGGCCAATCCATAATAGCCCCAATCTTTGATGGGTCAACTGAGATCCCATCACCGGAAATAATGTACCCAAGGTACTTGACCTCAGATCGAAAGAAATCACACTTCGATAGGCTGCCAAACAACTGGTTATCCCGCAAACACTGCAATACCAGTTTCAGGTGCTCCTCATGCTCCTTCTCATTCCGAGAATATATCAATATATCATCGAGAAACACAATAACAAAATAGTCCAGAAAGGTATGGAACACCCCATTCATGAGGCTAATAAAGACTGCTGGGGCATTCGTAAGTCCGAATGGGACTACGGTAAACTCATAGTGACCATATCTAGTGCGAAAAGTGGTCTTGTGGATATCACTTTCCACTATTCTCAACTGATGGTATCCTGACTTCAGATCTATTTTGGAAAATACTTTGGCTCCCTGAAGCTGGTCGAATAAATCATCAATCCTGGGCAAAGGATAACGGTTCTTGATGGTTACTTTATTTAGCTGTCGATAATCCATACATAATCGGAGAGATCCATCCTTCTTCTTAACGAAGATCACTGGTGCACCCCAAGGGGATATGCTAGGACGAATATGACCCTTCTCAAGGAGTTCCTCAAACTGTATTTTAAGTTCATTTAGCTCATTTGTGGTCATCCTATAAGGTGCTCTAGAAACTGGCTCGGCTCCTGGTACTAGGTCTATATGAAAATCAATCTCTCTACGGGGAGGCATTCTCTGTAACTCTGAAGGAAATACATCTGAATATCCCTTAAGGATAGGATGGTCATCGAGCGATGTTTCTTTTTCTTCCTCTTCTCCTCTGTCACTGATAGTGATAGCAAAAAACTAACATCCCTTTCGCATGCTCCGCTTAAGCTGCATCGCGGAGATCATGCGAAGAGACACGGGCCTCTAAATCCCGGTGATAACTATGGGCGAACCATGATCATCCTCACACTCGATCTTTTTCAGGCAGCAATCCATCTTGGCTATGTGGGTATAAAGCCAATCCATGCCAAGTACGATTCCGTAAGATCCAAGTGGAGTCACTCTAAGGTCTACTAAAGTGGTGGTCTTGCCAATTTGCAGCTGACATGCCCTAACCTCTGATTCCACTGACACTCTAGCTCCTGAAGCTAATTCCACTTCCCAACTAACACCCTGTCTAGTTGCCACTAGCCCGCAACACTCCACCACCAATGGAGATATAAGGGAGTCAGTAGCTCCTAAATCAAACAAAATAGATACATTATTACCTTTGATTATACCTATAGATTCGATAACCGTGGCTTGATGCTCAGCCTAGCGGTTGTCAACCGCTACGAATACTCTATGGGACTTGCCCATATCACCAACTGTCGGCTCTGAAGCGGCCATCCGCTGACTCCCTGCCACTTGTCCCTGAGGGCAATCCCTCGCCATATGCCCCATGGCTCCACACATAAAGCAAGAACCCCGTGCCTGGAACAGGGCACCCTGAGGCCTAGAGAATGCCTGACCTCCTGTCCTACTAGATCTGCTGTACCCACCCCTGGAGGACTACTGAGTCCCCGCTGGCTGTGTGTACTGCCCCTGTGCTCTCTGATCACGTCTCTATCCCTGAGTCTGCCACTGTTTGGGCTTGGAGCCCTGCTGATACTGTGGAGGCTTCTGCCTCTGGTTCTGTGGTGTCTGTTGTGGAGGAGGGGGTTTGGAGAACCCCTGAGAATTTCGGTTGTTTCCTTTCCAATGTGGTTTCTGGAATCCATAAGTCTGAGGTGCAGGATTTCGGTTCTGAAACCGATCCTTATTGTCTTGTGGTCTGACCTGAATTTCCTCGGCAATCAGTGCCTTCTCTACAGCAACCCGAAGGCTCTCTGGAGCAAACATCCTAATAGGCCCGGCTATACGGGCATTTAATCCCCTGATGAAGCGGTTTACAAGAAGTTTCTCATCCTTTAGATAATTTACATAAGGCAACAGCTCAAAAAATTTACTCTCATACTGGGTTACTGACAAGCCTTTTTGTTGGAGATCATGAAATTCATCTATACGACGCTGCTTGAAGTGTTCTGATAGGTACCTCTCACAAAACCTCTCTATGAAAATCTCCCAAGTGAGAGTATCAAGAACTAATCCGCATTTGTACTCTTCCTGTCTCCACCAAGTGGAGGTTGTCCCTCTCAGTAGATGAACTGCGACACGTGCTTTCAAGTTGCTTTCGTAAGAATGCAACGCAAAGCACCTCTCAAGACTCAGAAGCCATGCCTCAGCCTCTACTCCATCGGTAGAACCTCCGAAGGATGGTGGCTGGAGGCGCATGACCTCCCTGATGAGATCCCCTGGATCTCGATGAGCTCTCTCAAAATAAACTGGTTCCACCGCTGGAGGTGGTCCTGGCATATTCACAGACTCTGGCTCATTACCACCCTGACTCTCTACTGGAATAGGAGTTGGGCTCCTGCTTCGTTCTCTATCAATAGATCTATGACTCCCAGAGTCATGACTTCTAACCTGAGGGTTCTCTGCTGGGATCCTTTCCTGAACTATGCCAATAAGATTTTGTATGGCTGCTAAGAGGTCTCGGTTAGGTTCATTTGGTTGTTCGGGAGGTGCCCCTGGGTTCTCCTCTAGAACCGATGCCTCCCTCACTACCTCTTTGCATGCTATGCGCACACGTGTAGGACCGCGTCCACGCTTGCGAGCTTGTCGCGTTGTCGGAGGCATCCTATGAGGAAAATAAGGCCAAATAATTAATTAATTTCCTTTAGAAAATATTAATTCAATTAAATTCAAAAGTCTGATAAAATCAATTTACCCAAATAATTTAAATAATCTAAGGTGAAACGTAAGTGGAGTAAGGTTCCTAGTGTGGAAACCTTGCTCTGATACCAAAATGTCATGCCCAAAAATTAGGGCAAAAATGGAATGAATTTTTTTTTTAAAAACGACTAGTTAATTAACAAAGTTCGCTATCACGACATGTGTTAACATGTTGGCCATAACAAAGATCAAACTAACTCTGATACTAACTAAGTATCGAAACTTAATTAAAATTCATTTGCGGAAAACTAAATGTTTTAATTTATTTTCTCATCAAATATAGTCGTTAGTTTAATTTATTAAACTCATTTAAATGGTAGACGTAGATAAAAATTGATCTCCAATAAAGCCATATTGTCTAAATTTCATTTTAAATCATTAATTAATTTATCGGATTAAAGTGTCAAATTAATTTCTTAATGACATTATTCGAAGGAGAAAATTATTTTTCCAAAGTCAAATTTAGTTTACAAGGAATTAATTTCCCTTTCTATTTAATCAAGGCTTCACGAATAGTTTATTCAAAAAAATAATTAATCAGAATTAAAACTCCCACGTCTATCTAAATTGAACATCCTAACAAATTTTAAATATAAATTTTCCACAACTTTAAAAAAAACAATTTTCATGTAATCCCTAATTAGGGATTTTTTTATTTATTTATAAACAAGAGTTAAACAGTTTATTTTATTTTATTACCCTAGCCCTACCCAGGCTAGGGTTTGATATATATATTTTTTGTTTTGTTCAACCCCGCGTTGTAGGGCCGAACTAAGAGAGAGTATACGGCGAAGGGGCGAATTCAAGGAAAGGCAGGGGTTTCAATGGTGGCGGCTCGGCCATGGCCGCCCACTGTGCACTGCACAGTGTGCGTCCCTGCCCTTCACTGTGCACTGCACAGTGTGCGGCACCGCCGTCCACTATGCTTTGCACAGTGCGTAGCTCCGCCGGTCACTGTGCATTGCACAGTGCGCGGCTTGCTGCCGATCACTGTGCGATGCACAGTGCTTCGGCCCTTCCCTTTTTTTGTTAAAATTTTTTTTAATTTTTTTTTTAAATTTATATATAATATAAATATATATATATATATATATATATATATATATATATATATATATATATATATATATATATATATATATATATATATATATATATATATAATAACTCATTATGCTAAATTAATATATATATATATATATATATATGCTAAATAAACTTAAGCTCACATTTTCATTTGTTTTGCAGGGTATTTATATGGCATGTTTTATATAAAAATATATATTAATATATCCATGATTTCTACATGCATATAGATATATATAAATATTTATTTATGACTAATAGTTTTAATTCTTTTTCTTAAACTAACATCGTAATCATGAAAGATTTTGATATACCATTGTAGGAAAGGAAATATGCATTACGTCTATTTTAATGGATAAATATATATTTCCAGAACTATATCGAAATCTATATATTGTAATCTATGGGTGTGCAGGAAACAGAATTCTAAGAATTTTTTTTTTTTAAAACTTAAGAAATACTATTTTAGGAAAGCATTATACTTTTCTGAAATAAATGCATTCATTGATTTCTCAACTAATAAAACAACTAATTTATTTACATGTTCACAGCAAGTACAAATCATGATTTTCTGCAATCAAAATGGAGATAGATTTTCAGCTAAAAAGAAGAACTCGGATTTAAATAAAACTGATTTTTATATTGCAAAAAAAAAAAAAACCAACTATTGCATGCAAATCAAAAAGCAAATCTTTTTTTTAAAATAGAAAATAGAAGCATATCTAACTTTTTACAACTCTAACGATATTCTGCAAATTTACAGGATGTTTCTATTTTTAACTACAACAACAAATCTCATGTCTATTTTCAAAATTACAACTTCCCTCTCATTTCTATGAATGAAGATGTATTTCTCCTATCAAATTTAAAACTAATAACTGCAAATCAATTTAAATTTTCTTCAACAATATTCTTCTGCAACCTTTCACTTTTCCTAGTCTTTTCTCCTGGCATTCCTGCATAATAGAAACACAAATATGACCACGGAGTGCTCACCTCCCAGCCTAGGCTAACTGGTAGCCACCCTCGAGCTCGGAGAACCAAGCCCTAGACGGGTAACAAACATGCAAACACAAAGAAAACAAAAATACACACAGATATTTAGACACACTCCCAACTTGGCTTCACAACACCACACTTTGGTGATGACCTTTTTAAGGGTGGTAGTGGACCAATACCCTAAGGAGAACTGCAAGTATGGAAAAACAAGTAGCCACCTCATGGCACAATAAATACATCAAAAATCTCAGCCCCTTATTCCTTATGCCCCCCAAAGGCATTCTAGCCTTATATCCCTCCTTATGACCCCCATTGCACAAACAGGCCATGCAGCAAGGGTCACACAAAGATCCCTTGTGATCGCTCTCAAATGAGAGTCTCTCACTCGAGGGTTGTCACTGCTACCACCCACAAGATCCTCCTCTCTCCCAAGAGTAAGAGGTCTTGAGAAAACTCCCAAAACACAACAAAACATAATGCAAAAATTCCAAATGAAATTCTAAAAACAAGACATTCAAGAACAGAGATTTCTTACACCAATCATACTCTCAAGCACATACAAGAAAATAGACATTTTAAAGAATAATCAAACCAACCTTAATCTGCCCAATGGTAGTATAATATTTGAGGAAGAGTTGCCCAATCCACGGATCTTCTTCTTCTACCCTTAGTCAAATTTTCTATTCCAAACTATTATTTTCTTTTCAAAAATTCTCTTGTCTCCAAAAATGGAGAGTGGGTGATTACCCTCCAAATTTTTCAATTCTTGCTTAAGAAGCTCCTTCTCTGAGTTCTCACAAGTTTCTAAAAACCAAAAAGGAAAGTAAAGAAGAATGCAAAAAGACTCTCATTCGAATAGGAAAAATCTCAATTAGATTTAAACTTCTAATTTTCAATTTTCGCACAACTCAAAAAAGCCAATTTTTAAAGCGTCAAAAAGGTCACTTAAAAGTAGAAACTTGCCTAAAATTACCCCTAACCCCTAGGTATACCTTATGGGCTTTAGGAAACCCTATTAAACTATCCCTAGGTGTTCATTTAACCCATTTTAAACCCCTCTGAAGTTTATTTTTGGGTCAAACATATGTTGACCACCCCAAAGATTTCTTTCCCAAGGTATTTATGACAACACGATATATTATTTAAGAAAAAACTATAGTTAAACACTTTCCCACCAAGAGACAAAAATAAAACATTTAAATTTAAATCCACACATGTGTCAAGTGACACAAATAAAACACTTTTACAAAATAAAACATGAAATCGTCTCTTGTGGATTTTTACACATTAAATTTAAATAACACTTAACACTCATGCAACATATACTGTTATGAATAAAATACAACACAAACGGGGTGTTGTCTCTCCAAATAGACAACCCCTGGCTTACGAACATACATAAGTCTAGGTTTGGTTCTCCGTAATTTTCCATGGTCACATGGTAAATTTCCTATGCATCTCAATTTACACATTAGTACTTTCAAATATCCACATATAATATAATTCAAAGGAATAACAATACACATCATCACTTGCATACAATTTTCATCTGCACAAATTAAATACATCTTTTATCAAGCAATTTCACATAAGCAATTTCATCCCAATTCACATAAACTTAACCATACATCATAGTTCTATTATCATAGTAAAGTCCTGCAAATATAATTACGACATCTATCATTGCAATATCATCCTATCTAACAATCATGTAGTGTTCTATCTCATAAAGCATATAAGTAAATCATCAAAACATAGCAATGTTATCCAAATCCTGAATTCATATAAGTTCTAAGTCTCAAAATGCATCAAAATAAAGTATCCATAATAGTCTAAATATAAAATCCACTGAATGTCAGACTGAGTCGAGGTTAGGCCTCACATATTGAGAAGAGATTGGTGTAGAGAAGACAAATGTGCTTAATCGGAACTATCATCAGGCATTTGCAGATGCTATTATTGCAATTCTTTTCTTCTAGATTGTAGTCCAAATCTTGTTGTAAGTCAATGAGACTTCACTAAGGATTGTAGCCTTCCGGGTTATTGTATCTTGAGATGTGAGCTCTAGGCAGTGTGTGTGAATGCTGGTGCATTCCCCATTGTAATTATTTTCACATACTATTGTAGAGTATCATCTTATTGTGGGTAGATTCCCATCATGGTTTTTCCCTTAATCGAGTTTTCCACATCAAAATCTTGGAGTTGTGTTGTGCTATCAATTTGCTTATCTTTATTGTTACTGTCGTTTATCAAATTTGTATTCATGGTTGATTTTGTTGATCTAATGAAAACTTATTCACCCCCCCTCTTAGTTTTATCTCATTGTTGTTGCCAACAATTGGTATCAGAGACAGATCCTTTGGAAGAAGCTTAACCACTTGAGGAGATCTGAGATGGTGATGGACTTTAAAAGCACTAAGAGAGGGGGGTGAACCAGTGACACCAAATAAAACACTACTTCAAACACTAACCGATAGATGAACTTAAACAAGCATTTAAACAAAATACATGCTATCCAAAATGATATAACAACATCCACAAAAAGTGAAGCATCCAGCATACACAAGTGTTTATACGTGGAAAACCACGGTGAGATGGAACTCATAAGTTAACTATCTGCAGTAATAGATAACTAATCGGTTAAGGTCTACAAAGTGCTCTTCTAGGAGTGAATCTTGTTAGAGATCCCAAAGCTTGATTAGAAGCTTATGCCCTACTAAGAGTACTACCCTATTAGGAGTAACCTCGTTGGAGGATTTTAGAATCCAAGATAATGGATCACCTTGTTAGAGGATTTGTACAATGAAGCTTGTTAGAGCTTACCCGGTTAGGGGATTTGATTCTGTTGTAATGATTAGAAAACAACAAGAATGGTTTGATCTGTTCTGAGTAGAACAAGACTTGCTTGATTAGATCCTTCTAAGTACATTCAGCACTGCTCTTCATCTTAACACTTATCGCTCTTCAACAAAAGCTTTCACTCTTAATGCATATCAGTATTTGCATAACATCATAACCATACTCATTCTCTATATGTTTCAAATGATTCACTAAGATGTCTTAAAATAGACAATCAAATATTATGTCGGCCTAAGGAAATCAAAACACAATTTCCTAGGTGCAGTGTATCTAGACAAATCATCAAAACTCATCACAAAAATGACTGCCAAGAAGTCAGTGCTGGTAACTCATCACAAAATCAGATACCAGTTAGAACAGTCAATACCGGTTGGGACAAAACATTTGAATTGTTGTCCTGGAATCTTCCGCTTGATCCCCATCTTCATCTTCATCTTTATTTTGATGCCAACTTTGTGTAGCCATAGGTTGTCTCTTATGCACATACCGGTTGACACAAAGTACCGGTTAGGGATAAACCTTAAACATACCAGTTGACAGTGTAAACCAATTGAAGTTACACCAGTATTCAATGTGATCATATGTGTGTGAGAGAGTGTTTCATCAATGACAACAAGTGATGAATACATTACAATCATCTGATGAATAATGATGAACAATAGATACCCTAACTGGTACCAAGAGGGGGGGGTGAATCAGTACATACAAAAACTTCACTGCAACTTATCAAGTTAAAACAATCTTAACCAGTTGTCTTCATTACTGAACTTAACCATGGCAATACCGGTTAAACACAGTAAGACTTCAGACAACATAATACAGTAAAATTGAATACTTCAAATACATTCAATACTTGATAACTACTTCACTCATAAACATATGCATGTAGTATATCAGCAATACCGTAACCATTAGCTCTACATGCATAATCACTCAAACAAAGAATACTTAATCATCACATGAAAATGCACAACTCATGACACACAGATTTTTCACGTGGAAACCCAAATGGGAAAAACCACGGTGGGGATGAATACCCACAAGCTTGTTTTGAACTCTTTTTAAGCTCGCTCTATTAGGAGCCTAGTCCGGTTAAAGACTTTATAATAAGGTTCTGCTAGGAACTGATCCTGTTAAAGATCACCCGATTAAGGGATGGCTATATACCCTGTTAAAGGCTAAAACCCTATTAAAGGTTACCTTGCTCGAGGATTTAAAGAACTCAATGAGCTTGAGTCACCTGGTTAGAGGATTTACAGTAAGCCTGTTAAAGCTACCTGGAAAAGGGATTTTCCTTTTGTTGAAATGATTAGAAGACAACATGTAAAACTCTGATCTGATAACAACACTATATGCTAAGATAGATCCTTTTTAGTTCCTCTACTCTGCAATCACACTCAACAGTTTTCTCTCACTGGTCTGGCAAGTATCTCATCACTTGGATACATACACATTTTTTGCGACCAACTTACAATAAAAAACATCATCGACCTTATAGACAACAATTAGGTCGGTAGCATAAACCCTAAACCCTAAGCATTTAGGTTTACAATTACAGGCAGTCCAATCCTGACCGTCCAAACACTTTTCATAGAATGAAACAATCTCAAATAGATCATAATTCATTCTCCATCATCCATTCTTCACCACACATAGAAATTAGTAACCCATCATGCTTTCTTCTCATACCGCTAAGAAGAATGTTCATTCCCGAGGTAGACATTTAATGCAGTCGATCTTCACATGCAAGATCCTTAACGAAATACTTCACGTGCACAAAACTGACATAACATCTCGATCTCATCTTCATCTCTTAGCTAACTAATCACAAAATACCATTGGTTGCATCGCACAAGCTGGATTGCTAAACCGAAAACCTTAGAGCTGAGACTACCAACCGGTAGTCACACTTAGTGAAACCTTGACACCGGTTCACTACATCTCTTCATACCGGTTCTTCAACTTGATCATCAAATAAAAACTGCTTCCAATCTTCATACCGGTTGTCCTATATTATTGACATCAATGACAACATACATTATTATCATATCATCATGTGCCAACATACCGGTTCATCAAATGCCAACAATCTCCCCCTTTGGCATTGATGGGAATACTCAGTGTAGCATTACAACTAAAAAATAATAGACCAGTGCATCTAAAATATCTTCATCTTACATCTTCTCCCCTATCATATATCTTCTCCCTCATCATATATATTCTCCCCCTTTGACAACAATGCGAAAGTGGAGGCACAAGCTTCCATACTCCACTAGGTTGCTCCCCCTATGGAGTAGCATCCTTCAACACATCAATCCTAAAAGATTTGTCACTGTAATACCTAACTGATGTGGAGCACACATCTTTAGTTTACTTCATGAAGGGGCAAAACCCCTAGTTCACCTCTCAAATAGGTAAATATAGTCTTTGGTAAGGGCTTAGTGAATATGTTTGCTAGCTTCTCCTTACTGGAAACATGTTGTAATACAACCTTTGTGTTTTGAACCTTCTCTCTCAAGAACCGATACTTGAGCTCAATGTTCTTAGTTCTAGCATGTAATACCATATTCTTGGAAATATTGATTGCACTAGTATTGTCACAAAATATACTCACCAGTTCAGAGATAGGTACTTTGAAACCATCCAATACATGTTTCATCCAGATTGCCTGAGTGTAGTTCATAAATGCTGTCACATACTCCACTTCAGTTGTAGACTGAGAAGTACAACTTTGCTTCTTGCTTGTCCATGAGACTAGTCTTCCACCAAGAAAGAATGCTCCACTAGTTGTGCTCTTCCAGTCGTCCACATTACCTCCCCAATCTACATTGGTAAATACCTTGAGATTAAAATCACCATTGTATGGATACCACAATCCATAGTCAACAGTCCCTTCCAGGTATCTAAGAATCCTCTTGACTGCTACCAAGTGGGATTCTCTTAGACTTTTCTAAAAATGAGCTACTATGCTTACTGCATGAGCAATATCTGGTATGTTGTGCACCACATACTGCAGCTTACCAATCATTGACCGATACTCCTTCTCATTCACTAATGCTGAATCATCTTCCTTAGTCATTTTACAGCTAGTCACCATCAATGTGCCAACCGGTTTGCTCTCCTCCATGCCAAAGGTCTTCAATATCTCTTTGACCTACTTGGACTGGGTAATAAAGATACCCTCTTTCATTTACTAAATCTATAAACCAATGAAGAACTTTATCTCTCCAATCAGATACATCTCAAACTCTTTCTTCATTTCATCTAGTAAAAGCATGACTCATTTCATCATCTCCTCCAAAGATTATGTCATCTACAAATACTTCACAAATCAGAATCCGATCACCTTCAGATTTCAGGTAGATGTTGCTATCCTCACTTGTTCTCTGAAATCCTATCTTCACAAAATGAGAGTGTAACTATTCATACCATGCCTTAGGTGCTTGTTTCAATCCATATAGGGCTTTGTGTAATCTACACTCCATGTTACTATCTTCTGATAAGGCAAACCCATCTGGTTGCTCAATATACACTTCCTCTTCTAGGATTCCATTCAAGAATGCAGACTTCACATCCATATAGTATACCTTAAATCCCTTGAATGCTGCAAATGCAAGTAGCATTCGGACACCTTCTATTCTTGCCACAAGAGGAAATTTTTCTCCATAGTCTTCTCCCTCTTCCTGAGTGTATCCCTTGCATATAAGTCTTGACTTATTTCTTACAATTGTGCCTTATTCATTTAGCTTATTCCTAAAAACCCATTTGGTACCTATGACATTCTTATGTTCTGGTCTAGGTACCAAGGACCATGTTGCATTATTTTCTATCTAGTCTAACTCCTCTTCCATTGCCTTAATCTAGTCTTCATCTGTAAGTGCTTCTCTAGAAGTCTTGGGCTCCAATTCATAAATCATGCAAGAGTTTTCTTTCACTTTTCTTCTTGTGAGTATCCATGCATCTTTATCTCCTATGATCTACTTCAGATCATGATGTAGTTTCACATATCTAGGAGTGACTCTAGCTAGTTCTGCTAGCTTTTCCTCTTCTTTTTCACTTACTTCTTCTTCTTCACCTACTACAGCTTCTACCGGTATAGGAACATTGAGATCTTTACTTGATTCTTTGTTAACTGGTTCCCAGAAGGCTATACCTGGTTCATCTTCCACTTCCTCGCTGTAGGTTTCCTCAGGTTCCTCAGGGGATTCATCAACCCTGACATTGATACTCTCAACATTTTTTTGTGTTTTATTGTTCTAGCACTTGAGAGCTTTACTCTTAGTGGAATACCCCAGAAATATTCCTTCATCACATTTAGCATCAAACTTGCTCAAATGCTCACCTCTCTTGATGTAACACTTACTACCAAATACTTTAAAATAAATCACAGTAGGAGTCTTCCTGGTCTAATACTCATAAGGGGTTTTAACTATACCTTTCTTGATGAGTACCTGGTTCATAGTATAGACTGTACTGCTCACCGCTTCTCTCCAAAAAGTGTGAGCAACCTTTCCTTGGATCAGCATCATTCTGGCCACTTCAACTATAGTCCTGTTATTCCTTTCTACTATGCCATTCTATTGTGGTGTCCTTGGGGTAGACAAATGCCTCTTGATACCATTATCTTCACAGTACTTGTTGAATTCAACAGAAGTGAATTCACCTCCTTGATCAGTTCTTAGGCATTTTATCTTTTGACCACTTTCCTTCTCTACTAATTCTTTAAAGGCTTTGAACTTTCCAAACGCCTCAGACTTGTCTTTCAAGAATGTGACCCACATCATTCTTGAGCACTCATCAGTAAGAATCATGAAATACCTCTCCCTGAATACTTCTAGTTTTCAAAGGACCACACAAATAGGTATGCACAAGATCAAGTAAGTTTTCTGCTAAAAAAGACTTACCTTTGAAAGTTGAGGAAGACATCTTCCCATGTTGACATTCTCTGCACAAAGAATTCTTGAGTTTGTTCAGCAAAGGCAATCCTCTTACTGCCTTGATCTTACTTGCCTTTACAATATTATCAAAGTTTATATGACAAAGTCTCCTATGCCATATCCAACTATCATCAAACTTCACCATCAGACACTGACTTATCTTGGCATTGAGCTAAAACAAGTTATCTCTGGTCTGCTTACTGGTGGCAATAATTTCACCACTCTTTCCAATTATACTGCAAACTCCACCTTTGAACTCCAGAATGATTCCTTTATCATTTAGTTGAGCAACACTCAATAGGTTATGCTTAAGACCTTCTACCTAGTAGACATCGTCCGCATTTCTCTTTCCATTTAGTGAGATGGATCTTTCCTTTTACCAAGCATGGTGCATCATTACCAAATCTGACAACACCTCCATCATATCCTTCTAGAGACAAAAAATTACTCTGATCACCAGTCATGTGGTGAGAACAACCACTATCAATAATCCACTCATTAGAGTTGTCAATGCGAGAGACAAGTGCTTTCTTGTCAGACACTTCTTCCTTTACAGCTACAAACACTATGTCATCGTTCTCTTCATCCTCAGATTCTTCATCAGTAACACCTTCATCCACTGCAACAAGACAATTTCTTCTATTTCCTCCTTTGTACTTTCTAAACCTCTCCGGTTTATCCTTATTGTTATTGTTAGGACAGTTAACAACTATATGTCCTATCTTATTGCAGGAAAAACATTTTAAAGGAAGCTTACCTATGTATTTTCCAGTGCCTTTTGGAAGTCTCTTGGCAAGAAGAGATTCAAACTCCATCAGAATCTCTTCATCATCCATACCTCTTCTTTGCATGGATTCATAGCTGGTACTTACTTCTTTTCCTTTTCTGGTTGGTGCAACAGATGCTCTAAAAGCTAACTCAGTCTTCTGGACACTACCATCATAGCTATTCAACTCATATGTAGTTAACTTTGCAATGATAGAGTCTAAGGATACCTTGGTTTTGTCAATAGACCTTAGTTCCTAAATAGCAGCAACTCTTATTACATAGACCAGTAATAATGATCTCAAAACTTTACTAACAACGGTGGCATCATCAATTGTTCCACCAATGCTCTTGATATCTCCAACACTAGTCTTGATCCTTATGCCATATTGTTGAATGGTCTCACCTTCAACCATCCTCATGTCTTCAAATTTTCCTCTAAGGCTCTCTTCCTTAGCTTGCTTGACATGCTCATCACCACCATAAATAGTTTCCAATGTGTCCCATACATCCTGAGGAGTGTCCTTATCTTGTACATCAATGAACTCAATATCGGACAAACTGCTAATAAGAGCTTCCATGACTTGCCCATTTTCTTGAATCTCTCTTTTCTGATCATCGGTTAAAGTGCCAGTTGGGATTATATAGACATTCTCAACATAGCTCCAATGTTGAGCACCCAAACTCTTGATATAGATCTTCATTATGTCCTTCCATATTTTGAAGTTATCTCTATTGAACTTAGGACCTTCCCTTTTCATCATTAAGGCAAGATATTTTTCCTCAAGCGGTTAAGCTTATATTACTGAGGACCTAGAGTTGCTCTAATACCAATTGATGAATAATGATGAACAACAGATACCCTAACTGGTACTGAGAGGGGGGGGTGAATCAGTAAATACAAAAACTTCACTGCAACTTATCAAGTTAAAACAATCTTAACCGGTTGTTTTCATTACTGAAGTTAACCATGGCAATACCGGTTAAACATAGTAAGACTTCAAACAACATAAACCAGTAAAACTGAATACTTCAAATACATTCAATACTTGATAACTACTTCACCCATAAACATATGCATGTGGTATATCAGCAATACCATAACCATTAGCTCTACATGCATAATCACTCAAACAAAGAACACTTAATCATCACATGAAAATGCACAACTCATGACACATAAATTTTTCACGTGGAAACCCAAATGGGGAAAACCACGGTGGGGATGAATACCCACAAGCTTGTTTTGAACACTTTTGAAGCTCACTCCTTTAGGAGCCTAGTCCGGTTAAAGACTTTACAATAAGGTTCTGCTAGGATCATATGCATGTGGTAAATCATCAATACCATAACCATTAGCTCTGCATGCATAATCACTCAAACAAAGAATACTTAATCATCACATGAAAATGCACAACTCATGACATAGATTTTTCACGTGGAAACCCAAATGGGAAAAATTACAGTGGGGATGAATACCCACAAGCTTGTTTTGAACTCTTTTTAAGCTCGCTCTGTTAGGAGCCTAGTCCAGTTAAAGACTTTACAATAAGGTTCTGCTAGGAACCGATCCTCTTAAAGATCACCCGGTTAAGAGATGGCTATATACCATGTTAAAGGTTGAAACCCCGTTAAAGGTTACCTTGCTAGAGGGTTTAAAGAACTCAATGAGCTTGAGTCACCTTGTTAGAGGATTTACGGTAAGCCTATTAAAGCTACCCAACAAAGGGATTTTCCTTCTGTTGAAATGATTAGAAGACAATAGGTAAAACTCTGATCTGATAACAACACTATATGCTAAGGCAGATCCTTTTTAGTTCCTCTACTTTGCAATCACACTCTGTAGTTTTCTCTCACTGGTCTGGCAAGTATCTCATCAGTCGGATACATACATAATTTTTGTCAATAACTTACAATAACAAACATCATCGACCTTATAGAAAACAATTAGGTTGGTAGCATAAACCCTAAACCATAAGCATTTAGGTTTACAATTACAGGCGGTCCAATCCTGACCGTCCAAACACTTTTCATAGAATGAAATAATCTCAAACAGATCACAAGTCATTCTGCATCATCCATTCTTGATCGCACATAGAAATCAGTAACCCATCATGCTTTCTTCTCATACCGCTAAGAAGAATGTTCATTCCCGAGGTAGACATTTAATGCAGTCGATCTTCACATGCAAGATCCTCAAGGAAATCCTACACATGCACAAAACTGATGTGACATCTCGATCTCATCTTCATCTCTTAGCTAACTCATCACAGAATACCATTGGTTGCATCGCACAAGCTGGATTGCTAAACCGGAAACCCTAGAGCTGAGACTACCAACCGGTAGTCACACTTAGTGAAACCCTGACACCGGTTCTTCAACTTGATCATCAAATAACAACTGCTTCAAATATTCATACCGGTTGACCTATATTTATTGACATCAATGACAACATACATTATTATCATATCATAATGTGCCAACATATCGGTTCATCAAATGCCAACATCATCATCAAGCCAACAATCTCCCCCTCTGGCATTGATGGCAACACTTAAAAAATTTAGAGTAATACAATACCACTAAGTGTGCATACACAACAAATTTACACATATACTCATACTCCCCCTTAATTCAATACTCCCCCTTAATGCATGCAAAAATACAAAATTTTCAAAAACACACATACATATTTCTACTCCCCCTTTGACAACAATGCCAAAATGAAAAAGTAAAATATATACATATATATAGAAAAATTTGTATCAAAGTGTTCAGCATATATTAACAACTTTAAAAAAAGTTCATGCATTGGCCAATCTCATGAAAATGTCATTGAAGTTCTGCTTCATCTGTGATAAAGCATTTTCCCATGATTCCAGTATGTTAGCAGTATACTCAAATGTAGAAATCGACTAGGAATGGAATTCTTCCATTGAGTCTAGCATGCAGGTTTCAAGAGTAGCAAGAATAGCTTCTACACTAGAGTAGGCTCTCTGAAGAATGTTGACCTGTGATGTGAGCAGACACTTGATTTCTTTTAGAGATCAGAGTCTCTTAGCCTTCTCATTATCATTCCTGTCCAATCTATCATGCAAATCATCTATAGACTGATTAAAGGCATGAATGGAGTCCTGGAGTGGGACATATACCTTGCATATCCTTTCCATTTCTTTCTTGGTTTCAACTTGACTCTTAGAAATGTCAGAATAAAAGAAAGAAACATTCGAGGTAAAGGCAAGATACTTTCCTCCATATTCAATATCTTTTCTCAACAGACTTCCATTATGAGATAGAGACATTTTGCCACTTTCAATGTTCTTTGCCAGTTTATCTCCATATTTCTTCGTGTGGCTCTTCTCAGTAGACATTTGAGCAGCATCTGTTAGGCCCAATATGGAAAGCTAATGTACTAAGAGGGGAGGGGTGAATCAGTACTACAAATCCTTTCTTCAAAAATATCTTCACTGATATGCATAAACCAAAAGTTGATGTAACATAATATAAAGCTAAAACAAATAAATAACAATCATACATGATTCACTTCATGAAACATATATTTTGGTTACGCAAAAACTCTTGGTTAGAGAGAAAAACTGCGGTGGGGATGGCACCCACAACTTCACTACTGCAATAATAAAGGTTGCTCGGTTAGAGCTACATGTTCAACTTTTTCTGATAGCTTACTCTGTTAGGAGTATCAAGATAATTAGATCTACCTTGCTAAAGGATTTTACAACACTTATTCTAAGTGCTGCACTTGGTTAAAGGCTCTACAATTTATAGACTTTGTTAGAGTCTTTTACCTTGTTAAAGGTTTCTCTTGCAACTTCAAAATATTACAATAAAATCTTTACAAATATTTGCAACTTTACATCTGGAATGTTATAGTAGATTCTATGTGCTCAAAATGAGATTACCTTGCTTATAGCTTACCTCGGTAACCCATAAAGTAACTCGGTAAACCCTTCTATTTACTCTGTACCTTGACTGTTCTCTAAAATCCTTCTCGGTGACCTTTGTGTCTCTGTAACAGTCATAACACTCGGTGCTTTCTTATGTATCACACATGTCTTGCTTGATAACCTCTATATATCTCTATCTGATCTCAATCCATGTTGTATAAATAGATCTCTTATGTCGGTGATCAGGTTCATTGCTTTGATCTTACAAACATGATTTATCGAATGAATAACCATACAAAATATTTCATTGGATAGATGACCTCAAAATCATACACAATCCTTAAGTGCTATTTCCAATGTGATAACGGTTCTATGTTCCTCGATCTTGTAACACATTTTTCCATGTGTGTCTAGATTCAATGAATCTAGTAACATGATTCACTCAGTGTATATCAACTTGATGTATCATTGTTTCTACTCAGTAGACATGGAATGTTACTCGGTAGATAGCTCGGTGAATACTGGCCTCTGTGACTACTTTCTTCTATAACCGACTGCTCTGTGCATACCGACTGAATGTTTCGGTAGTAGTAACCGACTAGAGTATATAGAATGAATTTGGATATAAAACTAATGGCAACTATAATAAGTAGTAACAATCTCCCCTTTTGACATTAGTTGAGATGTTTGACAAAACTACTTTCAAAGTCATAACTCAAAAATCTATATACTTACAAAATTTTGACAAAATTGACAGCATATACTTTTGTCAATGAAATAGTATATTCAGATATACTCCCCTTATCAATATATTGTACAAAACTCTGAGTTTGCATGCTCGGTGATCAATATTTTGTACTTGGTTCTGTTTGGTGATCACTACTCGGTATACTCCCCCTGTATACTACATTCCCTTGTGTACTTTGATATGATACTCACTTCCCCTTTTTGACAAACATCAAAACTTAGTTACCATTCGGTGGTGGCAACTGGTCAAAAATGGATTTGTACTTCATTCTGGCATCAGTGAGAGCGGTAGAGAGGGCATCCTTAACACTATCCATGAGTGAATTCTGAGTTGTAATGTCAGCTAATAGTGAAATTAGTCCATCTAAGGTGCTTCCCTCTTGTTGAGTGGATAGGGAGGTAGCTTTGTTGATCTGTTCTTGGATGGATGAAAGATGAGGAATGAATAATGTTTGAAGTGTCATTATGTCCATCCTTATCTTGTGCTCTTCATTCCTGAGTTCCAATTTTTGAGCCATGAGCTTTTGTAACTTTGTATACAAAATGTTGAATGGAATTTGGTTCAGTGGTCAACTTATTTGAGAGATCGGTGATCTCTTTCTCAATCACTTCAGTTTTATTTTTGATATCTTTAATGAATAAAAATAATGTACAGAGTTTCTGAAATAAATAAAGAATGTGCTTGAGTTGAGGGGTCAACTCAACAATAAATTTGACAAGTTTAACTTTTCCAATAGCAATAGCTTTCTGTACCTCTTCAATCATTTTAGCAGTGATCTCCTTGTCCTTTAACTTGCTCAAATATTCAGATACATCTACTCCAGATGTCTCTATCTTGGTTAGGAGTTCATCTAGTTGAATGTGGATGGCGACATCTTTTGTCACTGTTGCTTCAGGTAGTATATCGGTTAAGAGTGCTTTCACCTTCTGAAGTACTTTATTTTTCTTTTGAATAGCCATTTGCTTCTCCTGTTCGGCTTTGGCTTTACATAGTTCACCGAATTCAATGAGTGCTTGCCCTTTTAATTTGGATATATCAACATTGGGCAACACTATTGGTTTTGACAAATCTAATTTGAAACTATTCTTTTTCATTTTCTTTTCTTTACCTTTCATCGGTTGAACTAAGACAATGGCTTGGGAGGCTTGTTGACCCTCGGTAGGTTGCTCGATAGAGGCAACACTTTGGTCAGTTTCTTTAGCCTCTGTAGTGTCCTTTGGTGTCTTTGAGCTTGGTGTCTTAGTTGTAACATTTTCAGTGCTAGATGGAGCTTGAGAGGTCTATTCTTGAGAAGTACCTTCTCTTGTTGTTGACTTGTGACTTTTTGTGCCTTGTTCTATATCCTGAGGGGCCTCGGTTGAAACAGGCTGATTGACCGAAGGATAGGGCTGAACTTGTTCCAAAACTTATTCACTAGATACAAGTTGGGCATAAGAATTCCCTTCTATCATTTCTTGTTCTAGTGCCTCGGTGTCCACGATATCCTCATCAACTTGTATAGTGTCAGCAGGATCTTGCTCGATGATATCAGGATCTTGCTCGGTGACATCAACTATTTCAACTTCAGCTTGCTCACTAGCATTCTTGATTCGAAAGATTTCCTGCCAATTTTCTTTGGTCTCATTCTCTACATCCAAGTAAAGGCCATTCATCAATTTCAAGGCTCTTTGCTTGACTAGGAATTTTGTGTGGCAGTTTTTCAGATGTTCGGTGATCTCATCTACCGACATGTCTGGGAAAAGATGTACCAGACTTCTTTCTCTCATCTGTTTCTCTAATTCCATGGCATACTTCCACCTGTTGTCAATATACAAATATAATTCATTTGGAAGAGATTTAGATACTTCCAATGGGACCAATCAGAATTTCAATAGTGTGCAAATGATAGCTTCTTGTATTTGTCTCTTTTCATCATCAGATCTGGATTCATAGTTTACATATCTGAATGATCCAAATCCACCATATTGCTTCAGATTAGCATAAAAATTTTCAACACTATGTACATTTACCTTTGTATTCTTGACAATCTGAAATTTGTTTTTGTCTTCAGATTCAGTGTCGCTAGACTCTTTAGTCAAAATGAGTCTCCGAGTAGATTTCTTGTAAGTTTTTGTTACCTTTGGTGCGGCAACATTCTTTGGTTTCTTACTCGGTGATGCTACAGATGCTCTTGTGTTAGGTCACTTTGCTGGAGGAGTCGGTGATACTTTTGATGTATCCTATTTCTTTCTTTTCAAAACTTTCCCTTTAGGCAATTTGGTGCTCAGTGTTATAGCTGCCTCTTGTTCATCAGATTCCTCTTTGGGGATTACTATAGTGCCCTTGACAGGTGTGGAGGAAGAACCTTCTCCAAATTTATTTGTTAATACCTTGATCATTTTTGTTCCCTTCCTTGTATCCTTGGGCACTACAATGCTCATTTTTACTTTTTCCTTCACTTCTTCATATGTTCCATACCTCAGCTCGGTAGCATTCCTTGGTAATGTAAGAAAAGAATCTATCTGTTGTTGTGTGATGTCAAAATCAATCTCATAACCCATAGGTGGCAAAGATTGAGTTCTCGGTTCCACAGCATTAACATAGCAGTAATCAATGTCCACTTCAAAACATATGTCATCCTTGCATCTCTCCACTAACTTGGGTGGAATTCTATATCTGTTATGCATCTTCTCTTGAAACTTGCTGAAATAATCATCCATAATATCATTAAAATTATCGCCTAGCTTCTTGATGAAGTCATTGATTTGATGGGTGATTGGTCGGTGTAGTTCCCAAACAACTTTACCAACTGATGGAAATAATTTCTCAAAATAGAAACACATGCATACCAGAAGTGATCCAAATTTTAGTGTATTAGACGAATTGTTCTTCTTTGGCTTCCTTATGGTATTGAGATTCTCAAACAGGTTTTTCAACAATACCTCACATAAATCAATTTTCATGCCTTTCTTCACAATTTTATATGCTAAGTCGACTGCTGCACAGGATACACTATTTTCCCTTACCGATTGGAAGAAACAATAACCTATTACTCTAATGGAAAACTTTAGCTCTGCATCTGTGACATTGTTCAATTTCAGTCCCCTGCAATCAGATTCTACTCCAGTTAAACTGATCAATTCCTTCTGTGATATCATTTTCTGAGCTCGGGCATGATCATAAATAGGGTAGCCAGTGATCAAATGAATGATTTCCTTGGTGATCTTAAACGGTTTCTCTTCTAGCCACATGAAGTCATCATGAACTCTGCTCAAAACAAACTTGACCCATTGGGGTTTGAAGACATGGGGATAGGTTAAGGCTTCAGTCAATCCCTTGATTTTGATGTGTTCATATTTGCTATCCATTTTACCATCAGTACACAATTCATCATATATGTCTTTGATCTCAACATGACCTAGTTCCTCAACTCGACACTTAGTGAAGAATCTCACATCCTTGACTAATAAAACTCTATCCGGAATGAGTGAAAATGCAGTTTTGTCATCCAGTTCAGATGCAATTTTGGGAGTTAAAGAGTATTTCAATGAGGGCTTTTCAATATTCTCAACAACAACGGGCTTCTGGATCTTAGGTGCCATTGCAGATTTCAGATAAATACTAACAAAAGATCCTTAGGGTTTGAAGACTTTCAAATGGAATACGCTTTCTACTTAGAAAATAATAACAACTTGATATGATCGGTAAACTATCTTGATAATGTGTTGTGATTGATGTAAATACCTTTGAATTTGCTTTGGAGGAGGTTTGATTGCCTTTGATTTGCTTTGCTCTGCTTTCTTGAAAACTTGGTGAGTGAAAAATGACCGCGCAATAGCTTTAAGTATTCATTGTACCTCATCGGGCTTCATGTAGTTAGTTCAGAAAATATTAAATGCACTCGGTACCACTACTTCTTTTTATGCTTTTACCGAGTAGCCAAACTTCCTACATTTACTGACTTGACAAGCTTCCAAAAGACTTTGATAAAATTTCAAATTTTCTAATGCATCTTTAATTATGCAGATTTTGAATTAAGTACAAGATGAAATAAGAACTGTTAAGATTTGACCTTTGAGAGAATGCAGTCCCTTCATACCTTTCCCAATTAATTTGGAATAGGTACACCTAGCTTAGTAGATAAGGTTCTTTCTTCATTTGACACAATTTCCTTCTTTTTCCAAATCATCTATAATTTGCCTTTTATTTCCTCAGTATCTCCTCTAGGTTGATCTCTGCAATCTCTAGCCAAGTGTCCAACTTTGTGACAATGAAAACATGCCATACTAGGATTTCTCCATGATCTTTGGTTGTTCATTCTAAACCTTATAAAGTAGTTGGTACTTATATGTCCATATCTTCCACAACATTCACACCATATCCTTGTATTGTAATCCCATGGTACTGCAGAATACTGTTGGTAAGGATCTATGTGAGTTCGATAGCATATAGTATTTGCTCGGTGTGTACACCACATATATTTTTTCTTCTTAAACCAACACTCCTCGGTACTATGTCCATATCTATTGCAGTTTTTACAAAACCCTTTGAATTTTGCCTTCTGATAATTTCTAGTAGACTTTGTCCTACATTGGTTAGATGTGTGACCATATTTGTTGCAATTGTAACAATAACCATTAGATCTAGTGACATTCGATTGCTTACCTTTTCTGATTTGGCACATGTTAGCAGTGTGACCTTGTTTTCCACAGTAGTTGCAAATAGGCTTCTTTTCTTTGATATTCTTCTTATTTCCAGCTTGCTTTGATGATTCTCCTCTCTCGGCTGTATGAATTCCCTTCTCGGTAGAGTCTTTTCCTTTGTAACCGAGTCCTGCTTCTTTGTTGGGTCTTCTTGTATTCAGTTGCTCATCCAACATCTTTGATGCTTCATAACTCTTTTTCAGTGTTTCCTTGAATTTCTTTTCTATTTCAAGTTCATTGGTCAACCTTGATACTTCAAGTTTCAATGCTTGATTCTCATCATCTTTTAGATTTTCTCCATGATGTGCATAGCCCAATTGATCTGATAGATTTAGTTGAATCCCAGTCAACCTTGTGATTTCATCATTCTTTTCAGATACTAATGCTTCAAGTTGTTTTTCTCTTTCTAGATCTCTTACTTTATCTTCAGCTGTCCTCAATGCATCAAGATTCTTAGTCATCTATGTGCTAAAATGTTCATGTCCTCTTTTCATTGCTTTTAGTTGATCAGTCAGTGCTTTGTTCTTCTCCTTCAGTTCTTCAATCATCTCTTCAGTCTCTTCAAATATACTATTCTCAGATGATGTTTCAATTTGTTCCACTAACTCTTGAGAGTCCTACAAATCATCAGATAATCTCCTTCTAACTTTCAATGATTTTTGCATTTGTCTTTGCATGTCTACAATCACTTGATTAGCATGATCCAACTCTTCTTGCAGATACACAATTTTCCAAGATTGTTTATAGCCTTCCATTGATAAGATCTTTCTCTTTAGGCTGTTAAACCCTTTTCCAAGATTAGAGCTCTGATACCAATTGTTAGGCCCAATATGGAAAGCTAATGTACTAAGAGGGGAGGGGTGAATTAGTACTACAAATCCTTTCTTTAAAAATATCTTCACTAATATGCATAAACCAAAAGCTGCTGTAACATAACATAAACCTAAAACAAATAAATAATAATCATACATGATTCACTCCATAACACATACATTTTGGTTACGCAAAAACTCTTGGTTAGAGAGAAAAACTGCGGTGGGGATGGCACCCACAACTTCACTATTGCAATAATAAAGGTTGCTTGGTTAGAGCTACATGTTCATCTATTTCTGATAGCTTACCCTATTAGGAGTATCAAGATCATTAGATCTACCTTGCTAAAGGATTTTACAACACTTATTCTAAGTGTTGCACCTGGTTAAAGGCTTTACAATTTATAGACTTTGTTAGAGTCTTTTACCCTGTTAAACGTTTCTCTTGCAACTTCAAAATATTACGATAAAATCTTTACAAATATCTGCAACTTTACATCTGGAATATTATAGCAGATTCTATGTGCTCAAAATGAGATTACCTTGCTTATAGCTTACCTTGGTAACCCATAAAGTAACTCAATAAACCCTTCTGTTTACTCTGTACCTTGATTGTTCTTTGAAATCCTTCTCAGTGACCTCTATGTCTCTGTAACAGTCATAACACTCAGTGCTTTCTTATGTATCACACATGTCTTGCTTCATACACCTCTATATATCTCTATCTGATCTCAATCCATGTTGTATAAATAGATCTCTTATGTCAGTGATCAGGTTCATTTTACAAACATGATTTATCGAATGAATAACCATACAAAATATTTCATTGGATAAATGACCTCAAAATTATACACAATCCTTAAGTGCAATTTTCGATGTGATAATGGTTCTATGTTCCTCGATCTTGTAAAACGTTTTCCCATGTGTGTCTCAATTCAATGAATCTAGTAACATGATTCACTCGGTGTATATCAACTCGGTGCATCATTGTTTCTGCTCGGTAGACATGGAATGTTACTCGGTAGACTACTCGGTGAATATTGGGCTCTGTGACTACTTTCTTCTATAACCGATTACTCTGTGCATACCAACTGAATGTTTCGGTAGTAGTAACCGACTAGAGTATATAGAATGAATTTGGATATAAAACTAATGGCAACTATAATAAGTAGTAACAGCATCTTCAAGTGACTTGATTTGATCAGATGCATCTGCAACTAACTGACCAAGTTTGCTAATGGGTGTAGAAAGATGTACAACAACTATTTCTAGTAGTAAACCAGAAAAAATTTCTACTGCATTCTGAATTGTCTCTGCTTCAATCCTTTGCTCTTTCAATCTCTTCTTATGTGCTCTAGATTGCATAACATTAGCAATCTTCAACATTTTTGACGTGCTCAAAGTGTTCATATCAATGGGTCCTGAAATACTTAAAGAATCATCATCATCATCTTCAAGTAGTTTCTGCTTCACCGGTTCAGGAGGTACACTCTTAATGATATCTCTCTCTGTATTCTGTTCTATTTTCTTTTTAGGTAACTGAGTGACAACTTTCTCAGTAGATTCCTCTTGAGTATTTTCCAAGACCGATGGAGATTGGGGTTTCTCCAGTCGTGTTGTTGTTGGTTCATTGTCCACTTTTAGTTGAATAGTTGGTTGATCAACTAATGTAACCCGTACTTTAGTAATTGTAGGAGGCTCCATTTCTGGTTCAGTGTTGTCTCCAGATAGGTCCACTGTGTTCTAAACATCTTCATCAACAAGAATAATGGAATCATCCTTCTTCTTGATTGGATAGACTATGTCAGGTTGAACAATCTCCTCTTCATCCATTTCCGGTAGAGGAACATCATCTGTAGTATTATCCTTATTTCTAGAGTGGACGAGTTCTTCCCTTTGTTTGATTACACAGGCTATCTGATGTGTCTTAGACTCAATAACTGCCCTTTTTGCATTAAGAAGCTTCAATCTTCTCATTTTAAAATCAAAATGTACTTTGTATTGCTCAACTAAAGCACTAATTCCATCCAAGGATAAATTGGGAAAATATTGTACAAATATTTCATCAATAATTATCTTTTCCAATTGAATAGCTTCCTCCCATTTATCTAAAAGAGTATTATACAAAGAGATTGAAATATCTTTTTCCAAGTCATGCAGAAATCTATTGTTATGACCCAAATAAGTGATTACCAGTTGAATGACTTGCTTTTGCTCATCTTTAGTGAAAGAATTAAAATATTCTTTGACATTGTCAAACCTATTCCTTCCTAGTGTCTTCATTGTTCTCTCAAAAATTGTGTCAGGTTGGTAGGTAGCTATATCAATAGGTGTAGTTGCCTTTGGCACTACCTTTACCTTCTTGGATGTTTTGCCGGTTGTTTTTTCCTTCTTTGGTTCTTCTTCAGAATCTGTTCCCTTTGACTCTGGTTGCAAAATCGATTTTTTATTTCTCTTCTTTGGTGCACTCTCCTTCTTTACATATACTTTAGGTGCAGGTTCCTTTTTGGTTAGGACACTCCGAGTCACCCTTGTGGTCTTTATCATAGGAGATGTTTAATCAAACTTATTTTTCTTTCCTTTCACATTAGCTACAGGTACAGTATTGGTTTCTGTTGGTACAACTTGGACTGCCACAATGTCCAATTTTGCATGTTATTTATCTTTAGGTGATGCTAACAGGGTATTAGCATAGCCAACCAGTAAATCATGATTAACCTCATAGCTCATATCTTCCATCTCTTCCTCTCTGGGCTCAATTGCTTGCATCAAGGAAAAGTCAGTGGTAACAGTGAAGACTATGTCTTTTGCAAAGTGTTTTACCACATCTCTAGGTAATCTCATTCTCATGCTCATCTTTTTCTGAAATTCATTAAAATACTTATTCAAGGTAGCTAAAAAGGTATTCTTCATAGCCCTAATGTTGTTCTTGATCTGTGCATTGACTGGTAGGTTTTTTTACCATTCAATGTCTCCAATTCTCGGTAGGAAGTTCTGGAAATAGAAAAATAACCCAACTAATAGCTGACCATAATTGGACTTTTGAGTGTTGTCCTTCTTAATAGATTGCAAATTTTGAAATAATTGCCCTCTAATGGCTTCATAGAGATCATAATCTGCATTATCAACAATCATTCTATGTGTTGTATGAATTGTTGCATATGGAACAATATTAAGTCTACTAGAGTAAAATACCCGATAGCCTATCACCATTGCTGTTAGTTTCATTGCAAGGTATTTAATATTGTTGATAGAAAAAGCACGTCCATTGGATGTAAAACCGGTTAATTTGAAGACAGTATCCTTTTAAATTCATCTTAGCACAAGAATTTCACCAGTTGAGAAATAACCAGTTACAGCTTGAATAGCTTCCTTGGTTACTGTGTGAGTCCTTTCAAAATACATGTTCTCTCTGTGAACTCAACTCAAAATGATTCTAATGTGTTCTTCCTCAAAATATTCAAGAAAGTAGGCGGCATTATGAAAAACCTTTCTCAAAAACCCTACCATATTTTGTTTCAATCTTTCCGTTCCTATCACAAAGTGATTTCAACTGTGTATAAATGTGTAGAGTTCGTAAATCTTCTATCTTGTAGTCTATATAAATGGACAAGTTACCTTTGACCACAACTCCACTCAGGACTTGCGACAATGCATTATAAGACATAATTTGGTCTGCCTTTAGAGCTGCCTTAGGCTCAACAATGATCATCAACCTCTCTACAAACTTAGAAGTAGATGCCATTCTAGATAATCAAATTTCGAAGTGGTATACTTAAAGAAATACCTTATTTCTTGCACGTTGCTCTGTTTCTCGATTGAAATACACAAATGCACACCACTTCATCTCTGCAACTTTTGATTCAACTTAATTTCTCTAATCACAAAACAATTTGCCAATTGACAACAAGACAATCTAATTTGGCTCTGCAATCGCTTCAAATTTCTTTCTCGAAAGAGAGGGGAAAAATGACAAAGTAAAACTTGCTTTTATCCTTTTTACCAACTATAATATGTCATTGTCATTGTCTGGGGCATTTTCATTATTGTTCTTTAAAACAACGCTTAAAATCACATTGTCTCAAAGAGGGGCAAAATGTAGACACCTAAAAATGGTCAACGCTTGCGGAGTCATACTGATTTTGTGTCACATTAACATTTCTCCTATGTCACGCACTTGGTTTTTATCATTTGCGAGAATCGAGTCATTCTTCTACATTCTTTATTCGTCTCGCTCTCAAATTTGGTCTTGTCGACAACACTATCTAGTTATGATTTTGATCGATTTTATCCTATCATATCAATGTGCATGCTCATTTGTCATCATTTTGGACATCGTCAATCCTAATTAGGGTTTTGTCCTCTTATCAATCTTATCATCTGGCGATCGATTTGTCATCGATCATTGTTATGTTCGATCTTGTCATTTTGCGATCAATTTGTCATTGATCGTTGTCATTTTCAATCTTGTCGTCTTGCAATCTATTTTGTCATCGATTCTTGTCCTCTTGTTAATCTTGTCATTTTGCGATCGATTTTTCATCGATCGTTGTCTGTCTCAATTATGTCAATTTGGATCAATTAGTCATTGTTCCTTGTCAATTGGCGCCTTTATCTCAATCAAATCATTTATCAGCATTGGTCCTTTGTCAGTCAGAATCATGATCATAATCGAATCAACATCAATTAGCTTTCATCAAGACCTAATTGTCACCCTTGCATTGTTAATTCATCTTTTAGGGTTTCATGATTTAATCATTTAACCTTGTTTGTCATTTCTCTCTCTAGGATTAATAAATTATTTATTTATCCTAAGTCTTCTCATCGCAATTAAATGTTCATTTAATTGGCTAATTATTCCTCTTTTTGTGAATTAATTAATAAATGACAAATTATTAATTAATTTACCTATTTCCTAATTTTCATCAATTTTCTAATTTTCTATTTTTCTAATTCCTAATTTCAATTCTCTCCTATTTTTCTCCTAATTTCATGGGAATGACATAGAAATTTGTCATAATTTGTCATAATTGACAATCAATCAATTCTTGACATAGAAATTTGTCATAAATTGTCATGAATTATCAATCAATCAAATTTTGCATAGAAAGTGCATAATTTGTCATAAATTGTCATAATTGACATAATTGATTTGCAATTTCTATTTGAATTGAATCATGCTAATTTGATCCATCTCTCTAATTTGTCTATAAATTGGATGAATTTCTTCAATCCCAACTAATGAGAATGAGAATAATCACTTTTTCGAGTCAATCACGCTTCGAGTACTCTTGAGCAATCATCTTGTCTACTTGCTTTCATATCATGATCATGCACTAGTAGGTGAGATCCACAACCAAGCTATTTGGAGAAGAAAGAAGGACAATGGAGCCGCATGAAGGAAGCATTTAGATCTACATTTGGTTTGCATAGTCTTTAGTTTTGAATGTTTCATTTTCATGTCTTTATTGAGTGTAATTAGGATTGATCATTGCATTTGAGCTTTCGTGATTGAGCTATGATTAAGTTTATATTTGCTTTGATGATTTCTGATTTCCTAGCTACATTAATAAATGCTCGCACTTTAGGGTTACAAACCCTAATTTCACTGCTCAAGTGAAAAATGATTGATAACATGTCAACAAAAAGTCACCAAAATTCATGTTTCAAAAATTCTTTCCCGCTCATTTTACAAGGGTTCTACAGATGTTTTACCATTAAGCTCCCCTTAGCCATGTTAAAACAAGCTTAAGTCACCGATGCTAGGTTATTTTCACTAGGTGAAGGAACAGTTCCTTCTCCAGGTGAGTCGTCACTTTTCTTCTTCCAAGTCCGATTCATATCCTCTCTAGTTTCCTCAGCATCAACTTTCTTCTTTCCTTTCTTATCCTTGAAAGAGTTGACCGGTTTGCTATTTCTTGATCTACAAAATTTTGCTAAGTGCCCTAGTTTGTTGCAGTGGTAACAGACCATACCATATGATCTCCAAGGTCCTGCATTTCCTCTTCCTATTCTTCTTCTTTAGTTCATAGCCACATTACCAAAGTTATTACAGAAGGTGCAAATAACATTTGTTACCTTTTCCATCTCGAATGGACTAAACCGGTTTTCGTAGGATCTTTGCCAGTTAAGGTTTACCCAGTTATCAAAGTTCCTTATCCGATCACCATTTGGTCTTGGATGCATGTGTGGTACAGGATTGTTTTCTCCATATCTGCACTCAACATGTCTATGCCTATACATTCCACATGTGAAGCAATAACCTTCAAACTTTCTTGACACATACCTAGCATTAGTATTGTAATTTGCATTTCTGTTAGGTTTGTCTCTAAAGACATTTGCAGTATGACCAAGCTTATGGAAAGCAAAGTAGACACATTTAAAAACCTTCTTACCAGTAGTCTTATTGAATTTAGGAGCATTTTTGTTCTTTGGATAGTTGTTCTTTGTACCGGAGGATTCACCTTTTTCAGTTGTATGAAAACCAAATCCAGAGATATCACCCTTCATTCTCTATGATTTAATTTGTTCTTCCAACATGGTATAACTTTTGACAAACTTCTCCAATTTCTCATTGGCTTCAGTAAGATTTTTAAGGAGATCTTTATTATGCTTAGACAAGTTCTCTTTTAGAGATGATGCCAGCTCAAGATCTAGCTTTAGGTTCTCCTTTTCTTCTATTTCAGCAATCAAGTTCTCATGCATAGTGTCTTTTTCTCGTTTGATCTTTATAATCTCGTGATCTCTTTCCTTGATAAGATCTTTAGGAGCTCTTCTGGCTTCCAGTTCTTGACTCATGCAGATAGTGAGACCTTCTAGCTCTCTCCTTAGATTCTGTTTCTCACCGTTCAACTTTTCAACTTCTCATGCTAAAGCTTCAATATTGGCTTCATCTGAAGAACTATTATAAGATATTTCTAACATTTTTTCAGATAGCTCTCTCCTTTTGACTTGAGAAGCTTTCAGTTTTCCCCTAAGGGATTCAACTTCATTTCTGCTAGCTTCTAGCTCTCTAGCCATCTCGAAGTAGCTCCTATCCCCCATGGTAGTTTCAAGACTCCCTTCTAAGTGGTTAGGATTTAAATAATTTAGGCTCTGATACCAATTGATGGACTTGAAAAGCACTGAGAAGGGGGGGGGGGTGAATCAGCGACACCAAATAAAACACCACTTCAAACACTAACCGGTAGATGAACTTAACCAAGCATTTAAACAAAATACATGTTATCCAAAATGATATAACAACATCCACAAAAAGTAAGGCATCCACCATAACACAAGTGTTTATACGTGGAAAACCCAAATAGGTAAAAAACACGGTGAGATGGAACTCACAAGTTAACTATCTACAGTAATAGATAACTCACCGATTAAGGTATACAAAGTGCTTTGCTAGGAGTGAATCTTGTTAGAGATCCCAAAGCTTTATTAGAATATTATAACTTGTTAAGAGTACTACCCTGTTAGGAGTACCCTCATTGGAGGATTTAAGAATCCAAACTAATGGATCACCTTGTTAGAGGATTTGTACAATGAAGCTTATTAGAGCTTACCTGGTTAGGGGATTTGATTATGTTGTAATGATTAGAAAACAACAAGAATGGTTTGATCTGTTCTGAGTAGCACAATACTTGCTTGATCAGATCCTTCTAAGTACATTCAACACTGCTCTTTATCTTAACACTTATCGCTCTTCAACAAAATATTTCACTCTTGATGCATATCAGTATTCGCATAACATCATAACCATACTCATTCTCTATATGTTTTAAATGATTCACTAAGATGTCTTAAAATAGACATTCAAATCTTATGTCGGCCTAAGGAAATCAAAACATAATTTCCTAGGTGCAGTGTATCTAGACAAGTGATCAAAACTCATCACAAAAATGACTGCCAAGAAGTCAGTGCTAGTAACTCATCACAAAATTAGATACCGGTTAGAACAGTCAATACCGATTGGTACAAAACATGTTAACCATTGTCCTGGAATATTTTGCTTGATCTCCATCTTCATCTTCATCTTCATTTTGATGCCGATATCATGTAGCCACATGTTGTCTCTTATACACATACCGGTTGACACAAAGTATCGGTTAGAGATAAACCTTAAACATACCGATTAACAGTGTAAACCAATTGAAGTTACACCAGTATTCAATGTAATCATATGTGTGTGTGAGAGTGTTTCATGAATGACAACAAGTGATGAATACATTGCAATCATCATCAAGCCTACAGATGGCAGCTGGAGAAGTTATCTTGAAGAAGGAGAGTCTGAAATTTGATGGAAGTAATTGTGTTATATGGAAGAACCGAGTGGAGGTGCACTTGAGATGTATTGGAGAATAATACTGGAAGATTACAAAGAATTCCTATTATGTTCCTCTGAATGGACCAATTACTACTGATGAGATCAAGGAAGCTGAAAATAACATTAGAGATAAGGAAGAATTGTTGAGCGCCCTGAATGATTCAAAAATGACAAATGTAATGGGACTTTAGACTGCATAAGAGATCTGGGAGAATCTTGAAACCTTGTATGAAGGATATAAACAAGTCAAAGTTGCTAAGTTATAGAGTTTGAAAGGGAAGTATGAGATGTTGAAAATGGGAGAAGACGAGAACATAAATTCCTTTATGGCTAAAGTAAATGAACTTGTCCTAGGTATCAAATATGCTGATGGAACCCTTGAAGAAGATAAAATTGTTTCTAAGGTGCTGAGATCATTGCCTCTCATTTACAAACATAAGGTAGTTGATATTGATGATATTTGGAGAGTGACTATTGTGACAAGAGATATGTTGGTTGGAAAGGTTGTTGCATTTGAACTAAGTGAATTTGATGAATCACATGGAAAGTCTGAGATAACATTCAAAGAATCTACATCCAGAAAACAAAAATATGATCCTGATGAATGCAGAATATCTAGATATGAAAGAGAGAGAAGAGAGATAGAAGAGAAACAAAGATGATTGGATGATCTTGAAGCATTGATTGCCCAAAGATTGCCTAAGGGAGCTGGTAAGTATGATGGAAAATTGCCTCTAAAAATTTTCTCTTGCAATAAGATAAGACATTTTGCTTCTAGATGCCTAGAGAGAATGTCTAAATATGATAGGCATGATAAATTTGATAAGCATGATAGGAATGATAGATATGAGAAGCATGAAAAGTATGATAAGCCTTACAAGCCTAACCAAAAGTATAAGCATCAAAATAATTTCTATTATGCTATTGGTGAAGGTGTTATCAATGAAGAATCAAAAGGAGATGAAGTTGTGTTTATTTGTATTAAAGAAGATGTACCGGTACCTGTTGATTCTACAAGCTACACTATTGAGGAGAAAGATTTAGCTGCTAAAGTTGAAGAGAAACATGAATGGGTGATTGACAACAGTTGTTCACACCATATGACCAGTGATAAAAGAAAATTTTGTTAGTGGAAAGATATGATGGTGGAATAGTAAGATTTGGACATGACAAAGCCTATGTGATCCATGGTAGAGGTTCTCTTTCCTTTGATGGTAAGCATAACACTACTGATGTCTTGTATGTTGAAGGTTTGAAGAATAATATTTTAAGTGTTGGACAGATGGTTGACAAAGGTTATGATTTACAATTCAAAAATGGAAAATGCAAGATCCTAAATGCCTTTAGTATAGAGATTGCATCTGGAACTAAGCCTGAAGGTAATATCTTTCATTTGAATGCTAGTGAGAAAAGTTGCTTGATTGCTCAAATTGATGAAAGTTGGTTGCGCCATAGGAGATGTGTCATGTTAATTTGGATTCAATGATTAAGATTAGTTCTACACAAATTGTTAGATATTTTCCTAAAATTATTAAGCTTGCTAATCCGGTATGTAAAGAATGTCAAATGGGTAAGCAAACAAGAATTTCTTTTAAGAGTAAGTAGTATACATTTGATGGACTACTAGATCTTGTGCATACTGACCTATGTGGACCTATAAATATTAGAAGTGTGCAGGGTGGCAGATACTTTATGTTACTGATTGATGATTATTCTGGAATGATGTGGGTTGTCTTTTTGAAGGAGAAATCAGAAGCATTGGAAAAATTCAAGATATTCAAAGCAAAGGTTGAGACTGAGATTAGAAAGTTGAAATGTCTAAGATTTGATTGAGGAGGAGAATTTTGTTCTAGTGAATTTGATTCATTATGTGAGAAGCATGGGATTAGAAGACAATTATCTACTCCTAGAACCCCACAATAGAATGGAGTTGTTGAAAGGAAGAACAAAATTGTCTTGGATGCTACACGGACTATGTTGATTGAAGGGAATATTCCAAAGATATATTGGAGAGAAGTTGTTAGCACTATTATTTACACATTAAAGTGAGTGCATATAAAAGGTGATACCAGTAAGAATCCTTATGAGCTATGGTTTGATCAAGTTCCCACTATGAGATATTTTAGAATTTTTGGTAGCAAGTGTTATATCAAGAGAGATGAGGATATAGGAAAGTTTGATGCAAGAAGTGATGAAGGAATTTTCTTGGGATATTCAAAAAAGAGCAAAGCCTATTGGTGCTACAATAAGAGACTGAGAAAGATAGTGGAAAGTGCAAATGTGAACATTTATGAGAACTATGGAAAAGAAATCAGAGCATGCAAATATGATGATGGTCAACATATTGTTCTAACACCTATTCAAACTGAATAATTGAAGTAGAATGATCTGGTAGAGACAATTAATCTAGATATTGTTGATCTAGTGGAGAGGTATAGGAACTTGAAAGTTAGAATAATCAGAAGACTCTGAGGTATGTAAGATTGAATCAATCTAAAAAATCAGATTATTGGTAATAAAAATAAAGGTGTGATGACTACAAGAAGATTAGCTACTGAAGAGGTATGTTTGATTTCCAAAATTGAATCTAAAGATATTTTTGAGGCTTGCAAAGATGACAATTGGATAAGGGCTATGGAAAAAGAATTGAAAATGATTGAAAAGAATAACACATGGGAACTTGTGACTGGACCTAAAGATAAGAATGTGATTGGTACTAAATGGGTATTCAAGAACATATTGAATGAAGCCGGTGAAGTTATCAGAAATAAAGAAAGATTGGTATGCAAAGGATATTCACAAAAGGAAGGGATTGATTATGAGGAGACTTTTTCTCTGGTAGCTAGACTTGAAGCTGTTAAACTATTGCTTGCATATGTTGTGTATAAGGATTTTAAGGTATATTAGATGGATATCAAGTCAACTTTTTTGAATGGAGATCTTGAGGAAGAAGTCTACATTGAGCACCCTGATGGATTTTCATTATCAGATGATGGAGACATGGTATGCAAACTGAAGAAAGCTCTTTATGGATTGAAGCAAGCTCCTAGATCCTGGTATGCTAAACTGGATAAGTACTTGCTGAAATTAGGATCTAATAAAGGTATTGTTGATAGTAACCTATATTTCAAGATTGATAATGATAACATCTTGATTGTTGAAGTTTTTGTTGATGATATTATCTTTGGAGGAGATGATAACTTGAGTATTAAGTTTGTTGGTGATATGCAGAAAGAATTTGAGATGTCTATGATAGGAGAGATGAAATGTTTCTTAGGTTTTTTAGATTTCATAAACTGGAAAATGTATTTTTATATCTCAAACTAAATATGTGAAGGAATTATTGAATAATTTTGGGGTAGAAGACTCCAAACTAGTTGGAACTACTATGGTGACTGGCTGTAAATTATCTAAAAATGATGAATCTCTAAAAGTTAATCAGACCTTATACAGATCTATGGTTGGTGGACTACTATATCTTACTCAGATTAGACCAAACATTATGCATGTTGTGTGCATGGCTCCTAGATATCAAGCTGATCCAAAAGAAAGTCATGTCACTTATGTAAAGAGGATATTCAAATACCTAAAAGGGACTGTAGATTATGGTTTGTGGTATCTGAGGAATGATGATTTCATGTTATGTGCTTACACTGATGTTGATTGGGTTGGTGGTGTTGATGACCAGAAGAGTACCTTCGGTGGTGAACTCTTTTTGGGTAAGAAATTGGTTTCATGGGCGAGTAAGAAATAAGATTGAGTGTCCTTATCTACTGCTGAAGCTGAGTACATTGTTGCTTCTAGTAACTACACTCAGGTAGTTTGGATGAAGAAAATGTTCAAGGATATCAAATTTATCTATGACGAGCCTACTATCATATATTGTGATAATTCCAGTGCTATTAATATGTCAAATAATCTGGTGCAACATTCAAAGACTAAACATGTATCAATCAAATATCATTTATTGAGAGAAAAAGTCAGTGAAGAGGAAGTGAAGTTGGAAAATGTGTCTACAAAGGAACATATTGTTGATATTTTCACTAAGCCTTTGCATGTAGATACATTTGTCTATTTGAGAGACAAATTAGGGGTATCTACCCCTCCTGATAAGAACTAAATGCATTGAGTTGCATCAATCTGGTGGACTTCACAGTCTTATATTTTTGTCTGGATTGATGAGTTTATGTTGCTCCCCTGGTGGAGTAGTCTATCTAAGGGGGAGGGTAAGTTTGGTTTTTTATTTTTAGAATCTTTGGCATTGTTGTCAAAGGGGGAGAGAAGCATGTGAAAATCTATTTTATCTACTTGATCTTAGGGGGAGTTTGTTAGAGATTTTTCTTTCTTTGCATTAATTGTTTTTCACATCCATATGTTGCCATCAATGCCAAAGGGGGAGATTGTTGGACATTGTTGTTGCTAGGATATGTTGTTATCATTGATGTCAACATATTCATGTGATTTATTGCTCTGGCGATTGCAAATTGGTTTATTGGGATGATGGTTTGGTGTATGAAGTATTTATAGTATCATTATATCTTTCTGTATTGGTTTTGGTGATCCAGGAAGCTTAATTGATCATATCATATGATCTGGTTTGTAGTTTTGTTTTTCTGATCAGTGCTTTGTAGAGTTCGATATTTCCTCTAGTATATTCTGGTGTGATTAGATCTTGAGCTGAGTTTTTGGGAGATTGTTTGGGATGGTATTTTGTATCTTTATTTCAGATTATTCATGATTCGGTGGTTTGCAAGTTATCTTTCTTTGTAACAATTGTTGATTGAGTACTCTTGAGTTTCAGATGTTGACTGATGAAGATTTGATAAGTGGTGTTGGTGCAACTATTATAGATTATTATAATGTGCTTGTTGGTGTTTCCTAATTGTGTCCTATCTATTTTGATGATCCACATTGATCATTGTGCAAGTTCTTGGTGATTTTACTAAACCGGTGATGTTCTTCATGGTATGTTGTATTCCTGGTGGTGTAGCATGTTCTGGTTGATCTTGGCATGATTTTCGGTGGTGTTGCATATTTGGAGATTTGATTTAGGTCCATGTTATATCATGTATATCATTATATTGATCCATTAGTCAGAATTTGTATCATGTGATGTAATTTTGTGTTGAGGGTTTAGCTGACCTTGTTGTCAAGGTTGATGAATTGTATAAATAGCTGGTATAGTCATGCAATTTGTGTGTTGAGGTTGTATCTGCATTATCAGAGAGTGGTATATGTGCGAACAAGGGATTCATCTTTCGGTGTGGTGTATTGAGAAGAGATTGGTGTAGAGCGAACAAATGTGCCTAACCAGAACTATCATCAAGTATTTGCAGATACTATTATTACAGTTCATTTCTTCCATATTGTAGTCTGAATCTTATTGTAAGTTAGTGAGACTTCCCTGAGGGTTGTATCTTTCTGGGTTATTGTATCTTGAGTTGTGATCTCTAGGCAGTGTGCCTGAATGCTGGTGCATTCCCCATTGTAATTATTTTCACATACTACTGCAGAGTATCATCTTATTGTGGGTAGGTTCCCACCATGGTTTTTCCTTTAACCGGGTTTTTCACGTCAAAATCTTGGTGTTGTGTGTTGTGTTTTCAATTTGCTTATCTTTATTGTGACTACAGTTTATCAAATTTGTATTCGTGGTTGAGTTTTTTGATCCAGTGAAAATTAATTCACCCCCTCTCTCAGTTTTCTCTCATTGTTGTTGCCAACAATAACAAGTTATAATAGTTTATATTCTCCACTATGATAATATAAGTCATTAATGACATGTTGGCTACATGAACGATAATGCCCAAATTTGAATTGGTAGTTGCATGTGTCAAGGCATCTTGCATGTTCAATAGTAGCTAATTTTGAGGAGATAGATGTTGGAATTAGAAAATACATATTTTATGGGTTCGGGCATAGAAAAAATTCTATATTGGAATCCTCTTCAAACCTAGGTGTTGGATTTGGTTTTTGAAACCTTTAGCATCTCTCTTCATCTAATATTTGTATAAATATATGGTGTATTAGCTCAGTCTACATTACAAGTTAAAAATATTTGGTATGTCGTTATGCTATCAAAATTACTTCAAGATTATATTGTTGTGTAAATTCTCATAGAGCATTTCTTTGAGATTATATTGTAACCTTCTATTTTTGTTGAATAATACAATTGGGTTGGGTTCTTTGGAATATGGGTTTTTCTTGAAAGGTTTTTCCCATATAAACATTGTGTTAGGTATTATCTTATTTATCAACTTTATGTGTTTTGAATGTGAATTTTATTTGAAGTTGTAATTGATTAAGGGTTGTAAGGATTTTTTTTGCAATTACTCTCTTACTCATATTGGTGTAGGAAAATGATTTTTTGCGTCCAACTTCCTTTCGATAACTTAATGAAGATATCACAAAAGACTATGTCTTCCAAATTGCATTAAAACCTATATTCAACACATTTATTAAAATAATATATATTTATGGGTTAGGGACCTTGTTTTATTGGTGAGAGTTTCCTATCGTAAGCACAAGGTGTAATTCCCACCAAAATACCCTAGAGAAATTAACCAACTAACTAGAGAAAATAATAATTAAATACTCTAATGCATCACATATGTAACACAAATATACACAACATCTATGTAACATCATCTATCATACGTATAATTGAATCTAACGTGATCATGAGAACATAAGTACGCAAGAAGAAATAATATCTCATCAACTAACATTCCATAGGGTATCTCAATGTCATTACTTAATATGAATACATCAACATCATAGAATGCCATCACTTTCTAACATCTTCATTAACTCTAACATCTATTTTTAACATTTACTCCTTCCTAAATCATAAGGAATCATTCATTTAAATAAGATATCATGAACATATTGCATTGTAATACAATTACCTTCTATTCCCTTTAGATTCATTTTAAAAGCACCAATTCCAAGTGTTCCTAATTCCTATTCTCTTAACCATTCAAGAAACCATATTTCATTACCAACAACACCTACAACATATCTAGTTTATTTTAATCAATGAGAATAACCATACATCCAACATGATACCAGATGCATAGCCATAACCCAAAGATAAGAACATTAAGAGAATGTTTTTCAATATGAAAAAATACCATAGTCATTATCAATGAAGGGTAATCATCTCATTACATGATACATCCTATAAGAGTATCTATTCATCTTCTACAAGATTATAATATCCTTTACATCAAGATACATAGTATCCTATCTACAAATGCAATTATCTCATGAGTCCTACTAATACGAATACCACACAAATCATATTACATTATTGGCTTATATTCTAACATTGTATACAATAATCTGCTCCAATAATCCAACCATAAATTGAAGAGATAAATGATCCACATCCAAAGAAGAACATCCCAATGGAAGAAGGCATCAAACCACTCAACCATGTGGAACCAATATGGAACCACCCCTTGTGCTATGGAGAATGACACAAGGTCCCAGACACACTCTATACCTAAGCCGACACCTAACAACCAAAAGATGTATTCACAAAAATAACCATAACTGAACAACAACCACATAAACAACAATCAAAATCACATCACGAGGCTAAATCAAAAGCATAAAAATCCCAGAGGAAAATCAACAACCATGGCATAAGGAACAAGGACACATGTAGGGAAGAGTTTCATTCAATGCTACCCTCACAAAGAAGGGAGATCCACACCCCTGATAGACATGCGGAACCATCTCTACCTATGTGAGAATCAAGGGAGTTCAGTTTGCCATCTCTATGGCCTTCCCAATCTCATTCTAAGTCTCTCCTCAAGGGGTATGAGATGGGGCACCAAAACCAATTTCTTATCTTAATTAAATGAATCCTAATTACTCAACCCATCTAATTAATTATTTAAAGTTATCACTTGTTTAAATAAGGAAACTTTCAATACAATCCTGGAAGTCTAGACCCACAAGCATCCTTACAAGAAAAACTTTCAATACAATCTTGGAAGTCTAGACTCACAAGAATCCTTACAAGGAATATCTTGGTGGCCTATTCTCACATGAATCCAACCAAATCATGAAAAGCACTCCCCCTAACCATGTTCCAAGACCTTAGGGTGAACAACAATATAATAATAACACCAAGGAGGCTCAATTAAATCCACATAAAACCATCCACATAAGAATCAACAACTAAAATACCAAAATTTCAATTCACAAAAGTAACTGAGATCCTTATGGAAATATTATAATCATGAGAAAGGCATGATCCCTCTTTCTCAGCCAACAAATAATACAACACCCTCAGCAAGGTAACAACTTCTTGCTAGAATCATATAAATGGATAAATACTCAACACGTGGTAAATACATCTTGCTCAATCATAAAATATAGATAAACCACACCTGATCATAAATACAAATCTGGAAAACATAGGGAGTCCAAAACATAGCCTTCATAAAAGTTATAAACTCATAAAATTGACTTAGAAACCAAAAACTGACCATAAACAATGAACAAAGTAGACCAACACATATACAAACTTGGAAAATGCATTTGCCAGAAGCTACAACGCTTACTAATAGTTCTGCAATGCATATGATCTACAGTCTAGTGCATCCACTAGGTTCTACAATGCTTATGGTTGACTCTAGAGTGCTTTTGACCAATTTGGCAATGCAAACAACACACATGGTAGCGCATTTTCATTATTGTGCAGTGCATATAGAACAACCTCTAGTGCATATACTAAATACAATGGCACATTTAACGGTTTACCACATTTGATAAAAATACTCCGGAATATGGAAATAAGAAATATGATCCAATCCAGAAATTCCTTAAGTTCATGGAACGATATCAAAACTAGCCAAAAAGAGTCACAATACACAATATATTCCAAGAACTATGCAATTACACAAATCATAGAACCAAGGCATAGCAATATACTTTCTAGATAATGACAAAACTTCTCACGGTAACACATAGAGACAACGCGTGACAATAGAAAATGATATGGAAAATCTCCTTGATCTTAAAGGCCACAAAACAACAGACTAACCAGATTCTAAGATACAAGCCAGGTCCAAGAATGAATACAAGATCAAACACGATGGTACATAGGAATTGAATGCAAGCCATTCACAGCAATCATAAAATCAACCCAGCTTCTTATGATAAACCATAAACCATATAAAATACTTTTATCCCAGAGTCTCATATATTCATTTTATATTTATCTATCTATATTGTAAGGAAATTTGCAGCCATCTTTATGACAATTTCCATATAACCCATTCAATGTTTCAATCAAATCAACACATATAAGCCATATGCAAAGAATAGACAACATACCCATGAAAATGTGACACAAGATATATCCTAGGAAAACCCTCATGAGGGAAAAACCCAGCCATAACTAAACACTCCATGTGACCAAGCATGAATCGACACATCCCATGCTATGCTTCCTCCTTCACAAATGCTAACTTGGCTAACTGACCAACCTAAACAACTACCCTTGTGGTTGCTTTTATAAACACAAGCTCCCACAAAACCACCAAGTGGCATTACATCAAAACCATGTGCCCAAAACCATGTGACAATAGAGTATAATTTTTTTCCTACCTACCCTTGACCCACATTTAATATTGGGCACTTCATCACAATTGAATTCCCCAATATTAAATAAATATATATAATAATATCAATGTGTCAATATAACTCATCAAGTGGTTACAAGAATATTCCAAGGGAATATCTACATGTTGCACGCCAATCTAGGTGCTCCTAGGTGCAACAATACAATATGATATTACAATATAATTCAATGTCCACCTCACATAAAATAATACAATAATGAAACATTATTATGTAGGGTGTACAACACCATTTTCCCAACATATATGACAAATCTCCCAAATTCCTCCCAGTAGACAATCTTTTACAAACAAGCAATTCCATAACAAAATGTAAAGAAGGTAGGACTTCAACCAACTTGGAAAAATTCAAGTTATGGATAAGAAGATTGAAGAAGAGAAATCCAATCCACACTCCATCCAAGCTAAAATCCAAGCTCCAAGCTCCAAGCAAATTAAAAATCAAATCTTCAACTATGCAAAAATTCTCCAACAAGCCAACCAACACCAATGCTAAAAAAACCCAATAAATAAAAATTCATTCAAAACATGAAATCTGTCGGCCAATCAAAATAATTGAAAAAATTAATATTTCATACCTACCGTACCCAAAATCAAGGTAGAAAAATATAAAATAATATTATTTAAATTACCCAAATCTCATAACCAATCATAAAATAGGGTAGGTAGAGTAAATAATAATTTAATAACCTAAAGGGGGTAAAAAGGGAATTAAATAAAAAAGAATAGCCCAAACAATTAAATAAACCATATGGGTAATAATATAAACACCCAATTAAATATTAAACCACAAATCTCAATAATATAAAATCAATAATGATTATACAATAAATAAACGAATAATAATAAATCCAATAAATCAAAAGCTCAAATGATAAATATTCAAATAAATATTAAACCATCAAAAATAATAATATAAAAACACCAATAAATATAAATCCATAAAATAAACATTAATAAATAATAATTCCCCAATAATAATAATCACACATTAATATAAATATTAATAACATCTATTAATTTAATTTAATACTATATAAACTATATGAATCTATCAATTATTAATTTAATAGATAGTCACAACTCCACAAGGCAATCTGACATTGGGTTGAACAACATACCACATGATGCTAAACCATCGACTCCAGCCAAGACACTAAATGACAAGGATATAAACTAAAGCCTAGAGTGAGTAGAAGGAACTCATGTCACCTCCAATCAAATTGCCATTGGGATGAAGACACACTCAGACCTATGAGACCATGTGGAGTCTATGTCTAGTACCAACAATCCTGTAACCATCAATGTCCATGAGACAACATATACAATGGTATATATCATAAATAATTAGACAAGTAAGAGTGAATCATGATGTCATAGTATGCTCGTAACGAGTGGTATGACATTGTCTCTATCACAAATATAGCAGTAATGCAATCACAATAGTCATATCATCAATTTGTCCAATATAATCATGAAATGGGGTTATTACTAACAAGATATCATCATGTCATCATAAGAAATAGATTTCATCCTTGAATAATGAGTGCATATAGATCACCAAATGCAAGTCCATCCATCACATCATTCCAAGATATATCACCATCCACATAAATCATCATATGTCAAATATCTATATAAATGTCTAACATCATCAATAAGCATCTAAGATATAGATAAAACCATGAGCATCAATCAAAGCATCATCAAAGAGTCTAAACAAGTCTATCAATGCACAAAAAAAAAGATAAATCAGGGAGCGACACTACATCCCCCCCCTTAGCCTAGGCTTACTCCTAGAAGCCTAAGAACAAATAGGGGTTGTTGTCTTCAAAATCTGATTCCCTTTAACATCCTTAAAATAATATGGTTTAAAGCTTGGTGCAGAAGAGACATCAAAGACAAGGAAATTCTCAAGACAACATATGACAAGGTTTGATTAGACCTTCTACACTTCGGGCTTACTTAGAGCCCAAGTGGGTATACCTTTGTGAATTAAATTCATGCTCTCAAACATAAACCCACAGCAAACCAGTCCAGAAAACCAGTGGATCTATTCACCTTGAAATCAACTGAAAACAAAGAATGAAAATTGTACTTAAGTTCAGCATTTCGATCAACAAAGCATGCAATAAACAACTTCAATTAATACCAGTGCCTTATCCAAGGTCACGGAGTCATCTAAACTCAAATAAGACTCCTCAAACAAAACATCTTTATGCTTCCTGTCGACTTGGTTTCTATCAATCCTTGTATATGCCTGACACCTACAAGAACTCAAGCGTTATAAACCAAGCTATGGTCATCAGAATTCAAAGTTCCTTCCAGAGAGTTTACTGGTATGAGTGATCCCCGCCTCTTTAATTTCCCTCCTAAAGAGAAAAGCTAACGAACACTTATAATAAAATTGTTTTGCAATTCCATTCAAACAGAACAACCCTAGATTATTCAGAATGAAAACAGTAAACAAATTTGTGAACAAACTTGAAGACAACACAGAGCTTTACTCAAAACCGATGGTCTGTATATTGATATTTAGTTCAAAAAGTATTACAAGAAATTTTGATTCTCCATTAAACTTAGAAAAGCTCAGATAAATTTCTGCAGCGTTTTCTTACAATTTTTTGTGATCTCTTTTCCTCTAGTCCTGGTATCCATTTATAACAACATGGATGCACAAAGCTTCGAACTTCTCGAGGAGAGTCTGTTACAATCATTTCTTTCAGAGTAAAGAGGTTACAAACTTTTCGCAAAAGCGGTTATAGACTCTTTTCAGCCTCTGCAGTTTCTTCAACAGTTTGTTCGGTTGCAACCTCTTCTATCTTTTCAGAGGCGCCCTCCAACTGCTCTGGATCATGGGTGGCATATTTAGTTTCCCACTCACTATATACCTCTTCTATCGGCCATGAGAAATTAATTACATTATCTTTAGTTTTAGTCAACCTTTTCCAAGAATTTCTCATTTTGTTGACTTCTAAATTGAGAAAACCATAATGTGATTTAATTTTCTCTATCTCTTGTATTGTCACAATGAAGAAAGAAGCATCATCAAGATTAATAATTCCTTTAACTCTTGCTGACAATTTAGCTTCTATCTCCTTGAGCCATATTTGTTTGTCTTTTAACTAATCCGAGCTAGCAAAAACTCCTGGGAGCAACTCAAAAACTTGGTCAGTGTATTCCTTCTTGCACAAATTGACCTTTCTATCCACATTATCCACTTCTGCTGCTAATTGAATTAAGATTTTAGTGACATCAGAAGTGGATTTAATAATAGGATTGGCCCTTGCTTCATTGCAGGATACACACATAAACTCTAAATCCTGCTCCCTAGGCCTCCATCTGTCAAAAATAGGCATCAAAATGGCCTTGTCTCTCCTGAGCTCATTCCATATTTCCATAATTTTACCTACATTATTGTAGAGCAATGAGGCATTTATTGTATCTGCAAAACTGGAAATTGTAGCCCTTACTCTCTCCTCATACTTCTTTGCATACAAGGCTTGAGCCTGCTTCAAATTTTCTAACTCTTGGGGAGTGATTTCAATCATTTGAGAGCTGGAGAGTGCTAGAGATGGTGGAAACTCAATGATAGGGCTCGAAGGTGGAGGCCTTGCAGGAGAAGAGGAAATCATCAGTGTTGAAGACTCACCTTGATGGTATTGTCCAGTCAACTGGCTCTGCAATTTGGCAATGATGCTATCCTTACCTCTTACCTCCTCCTTGGCATTGTTATAGGCCTTTATAACTATTTCCAACTTGATTTGGAGGGCCTCTTTCTCTTTGGCTTCTTTCTCTACTACTACAACACTGAATTTTGCAGTCTCCAACATAGTGCTGGTAGCCTCTACTACCCCTATACTCTGCACTCTCTTCACCATCATTCCACCAAGGTAACTTGACCCTGGGGTGTCCTTGCTTTTCTTGCTCTCATTTCTCTTGAGAGACCACATGACAAGTACAACATTGTCCTTATTGAAAGTAACCTCTTCCATGGGTTTTGTCTCTTTTCTTACTGCATCTAATACCAGGGCATCTGCAATATCCCATTCAGGTAGTATGAGCACTCTAGCTTGTGCTACCATGTCTCTTCCTTGCTCAGGGGTGATGGTTTTGAATTCTTCCATCATCTCCTGCTTTATTTCCTCTTCCACCAAGGCTGGATCTTTGTTAGGCTGCTCAGCCTTTCTTGTTTCACATCTAGCATTATATTTATCTATGTGCTGCTTCCATATAAATTGCATGAATGCTTCTGATGTGACAAAATTATTGTCAGCTAAAAAGGCACTACTTGCCTGTTTTATTTCAGGATCCCACTCCTGGCCTTTAAGTTCAATGGAGGTAATATCCATTCCAGCAGCAATGGGTTCTTCCGGCATCCCTTCCTCCACTTCATCATAGGTGTATGCAATTTCCCCTAAACTACCCAATTGTAGGAGTTGCTCAGCCGCTGCTTGCTCATTTCCTATATGGATAGGGGATTGAGATGGGGAATACAAAGGTGTATCTAATTGTATTTCTTTCCCCACCCTTTGCTTCTTTGGGCTCACTTAGATGTCGATGACATCTTGTATCTTCCTCTTTCCTTTGGAGGTAGAGGGCTCCCCTGTTGTAGGCACCAGCACACTATAACCTGATTTCTTATGCAGTGTGTAATCACCAAGAGGGATTGGCTTACTAGAAGCTGACCTACTAAGGATCATTCTGGCTTTCTCAGGGTTTCTCTTGATTACAGCTTCCCTCTTCTCCTTCAATGTCTGCATCACATCCTCAAAGCAAACAATTAAAAACTTTATTTTCTCTTCTAGTGGGAAAAAGTTAGATAATGGGTCATAGCTAGCATCAAATTGATGCACAAAATCTAGGGCTTTCTTATAAGCCACCCACTTTTCTTTTCTTATCTCCTACTCATCTAGATCAAATTCATTTTTGATGAGGTCTTCAGGAAACTGGAATTGATGAGGCCTACCTCTGCATGCTACCTTCTTCTTAAACATACCATTGAAGAAGTCCTCTGGATCAGCACACCTGGACACTGCAGTGGATAAATGATAAGGTTTGAGGAAATCCTCAAAGCAATTCCAGCCTCCCTTTGTTATTACAAATTGGTGGGCTATGGTAGCTGCAGGGAAAATAGTCCCTTTACCCCTGCCTGTCAACTCTGCCTCTTGCAAGCCACCAATTTGTCTGAGGATCTCTGCGATTCCTACTTTGAGAGGGACCTGGTAAGGTAACAAAAATGGGGTGCCCCTGAAACCAAAAACTCTGAAAACTGTGGAGACTGGATATAAATAAATATCACCCCAGTTATGAACACTTTTTATGTTCTCTACGAATTCCTTTGGTCTCATGAATTCCAGAAGAACTTTGGGGATTCTTGGGTTTTCAAAGCAGAAGAGAGTCCTTATCTTTGATGCAAAGTATTTATCAAACTTTAGAAAACTGGCATCCTCTCTATCCCATGACAACACAGTACTCCATAACTGTACTGGCATTTTTTCTCCTTCCTTCTCCTTAACCAGGTCTAATCCACTGGCAAAATAATCACCACCTTTGAAGAGAAAAAGATGCATTAGGAGTGAGTACCATCCAAAAGGCCTATCCACCTTTCCATTCTTAATTCCTATCAACCCTCCATGGATAGCATCAGCAATAAAGGAGGCATAATCAAATGTGATGGCGAGAGAAGGATTCAAAATCTGAGCAATCATTAGCAGGTAATGATTCGGCATATTTGCTTCAGCATCTTCTCCCAAAACTTGACAAAGTGCCCAATACATTCCTTTGGCCCTCAGAGTGAACATACTTAATGAGAAGGGCTCTTGTGTGTTGGGTCCTACAACTGTTAACCCTCCAATTTTCACAAAAAATTCCTTAAGAGGCCCATTCCTGAGATGACTCCTCTATGCACCGTAAATTTGGGCTAATGATGTGAAGTTTATAGGTTCTAGAAAGATTGTAAACTCATTAAGCCCAAATGCTGTCCTAAACTCGTCAGCATTAATTTCAACAAGGGTTTTCCCATTTACATCCTGAATGCTTCTTGTAACTGGGTCATAGTTTAACGCCATTTGGGTTAGCAAATCTGTGTCCATGAATACCCCTGGGACTACTAGTTTCCCAACATCCAATTCCCAGATACTGTTTTGCGGGGCAGGAGAATTTCTCATTCCGAATCCCACTTTAAACAACCCCAACCCAGACAGTCCAACCTATGGGTCTCTCAACCAATTTCCCTTGTCATATAATCCTTCTCCTATCTTTAGACGGGGAGCCTTGGGCACTAGCTCTTTTATCTTTGATGCCTAGTTAGTTGACAATGTCAACTGTTCTAAAAAATCATCACATACACTCCTCTCTGAATAGTTAACCTTACCAAAAAATTCTCTTTTAGGAGCCATTTTGAAAATGCAAGAAATAAATGCCACTCTTAAACAACTCTGCGAAGAATTAATTATCTATTTAGAACACTGCACAAGAATTGCTACACAAAAATACGAGAGAACCTATTCTTTGCTTGAAGGAATTTTCTCTGCAACTGGACCGACTTGCTCTGTATCTGAGGAAAATAACTCTGTGTCTACTCTTCTGCAAAATCCTTTAAAAGATATCTTTACTCGGTTGTTAGGAAATCAAATATTTGTACTCAAGGCCTTAACTATAACATTGATTCCGCATGCTTAGGCTGTCCCTTCAAAATTGAATTCATACAAGAATTCATATTTTTCGCTCCAATAGGTCACAACATTCCTGCAAGTGTTTCATTTTACTCTTTCGCAACTTCGCGAAACATAACCATTGGGCAGCTTGGTCCTGCGAAATAACGCCAACCGTTCGATCAAAAGAAACTTGATCGAGCATTAGGTTAACTGATGGCTTTGGCTTTACTCTGGGTCCCGCTTTTCTATTGGCTACATGATACCACGTGGTGTCCGACCATTGGCCCTGAAATTCCCTTCGCATTCCACTTGATATTGGCCACGTGTCTTTCTTTCATACCGCCGGTTCCACCTTGGCGGGCCCACACTTTCTTCTTAGACCACGTGTCATCATGACACGTGGATGGCTTGTGTTCACTCTCGCTATTTCGTGGGGTATAAAGGATGTGCATCTTACCTTTGTGAAATAGCGCGGGCCGTCAGATCATCTCTGAAGTTGATCGACGTTTAATCCTCTGAAAAGGCTCTCAGGAAGGGTGGGCCCGCTGACTCGTCGTGAACACCTGGCACCCAATCACTTTCGGAGCTGACTTGTCACTCTATTATTTTCCAAAAGAAAACCATAGGGCCCCACTCTCTTCGCAACAGCTACATCCTCCAGGTCATCATCATGACACGTGGATGGCTCATGTTCACTCTTGCTATTTCACGGGGTATAAAGGACGTGCATCTTACCTTTGCGAAATAGCGCGGGCTGTCGAATCATCTCTGAAGTTGATCGGTGTTTAATCCTCTAAAAAGGCTCTCAGGAAGGGTGGGCCCATTGACTCATCGTGAACACTTGGCACCTAGTCACTTTCAGAGCTGACTTGTCACTCTGTTATTTGCCAAAAGAAAACCACAAGGCCCCGGTAAGTTATTAGCAGCTGTACTTGCCAAGTCATCTTCACCTGTGACCTGACTCACCTCTGGGGCCCACCTTTTAGCCTTTCATCCTGACCCACTGACTATTGTGACCTGTGCCACATGCTGCCAACTTATTCGCTTTCAACCACTAGCTGGACCGTCTATGTGGCATGCCATGTGTTTTTCGCAACTTCGCTGGTTTTAAACTACGTGCAACTTCGCCTAGCAAAATAATGCGAGCCGTGGATTCATCCGCGAGATGCGCACTAGTTACTGGGCCCGACAACTTTAGAAGAAAAACATATAAGGCATAAATTTTTCGATTAATCAACATAACCGCCTAGGCAAACAACAAGGGGGAACACTTCCTACGACCCCATGACCCATTACCTAAGTGAATAAAGTAACGAAAGATTAGAAACTAGAGGTTTTAGAATGAAACACAAGAGGATTTAAAAACAAAAACCCTTAAACCCTTGAGGTCTAGAATAGAGATGAAGCATTTGGAACTACACCTTACCCAAGAAATCAACAAAACCATAGCCAATCATGGGAAAAGAAAAACCCATTTTAATCAGTGATAACAGTGATAAAGCTCTCTCATCCGCGTTGCACCCTCCCAAGTCACTGAAGAATCATCAACTGGGTCCCATTGGACCCTTAACTTCTCTATGTCATGACCCCTGAGGGTTAGCCCCCAACATTGAAGAATGCACAAGCTCCAAAGAAATTTGCACATCCTCTACCTGCAAGGCATTCCAATCCAAAACATGGGCCACATCGAGAAAATATGGCCTCAAAATTGGTACATGAAACACATCATGAATGCGGGACAAGCTGGGCGGTGGCAAGGAAAGGTGATAAGCCATATGACTAATCCTCTCCAAAACCTCAAATGGTCTAACAAAACAATGTGCCAACTTAGAGCCTTTTCTATAATGGATAGGACTCTTTTGTGGTCGAACCCTCAAAAACACCTTGTCACCCATTGAAAATTGTCGATCTAGATAATGAGCATCTGCATATTTCTTTTGCCTACCCTGCATTGCTACCAAATTCTCTCTAGTATGAGTCACCTACTACTCCATATCCTACAACATTTTTGAACCAAGAAGAACTCTATCCTCCAAATGGTCCCAACTCAAAGGCATAGGGCATGGTTGCTCATACAAAGCCTAAAAAGGACACATGCCAATCAAACTATGATAGTCATTATTATAGGTAGATATTGTCACAAAAGTTCGCCTGCTTGATGAGAAATCTTGGTCGTCAACCTTGTGCAACATTGAATCAACCTCTGAGTGTGGGACTTGCAGAACTGTGGTTGAATCTCCAGAGAAGGTCAGCTTCCTTTCTAATCCAAATGCAGAATGTTGGACCAGCCCAACATTGGTAAAACTAATCTATTGATTCGACAGGGAAAATGGGAAAAGAGGGGATGCTTGAAAGGAAAAGGGGGTTTGCACCTAGATTGAAATGGTGTTCTTCCCTACCCATAACAACACAAAACATCAATAAAACTACCCTAGGTATGGGTGATATTCTATCCTAATCCATCACCTAGGTGTGAGGGAAGGTTGGAATTCTACAAGATGAAGAGACGAAATGATACTAGTTCACAGTCAACATCCATAGAGGGATCAACACAGTCACCTACAACTAAGGGAAAGCAAATCAGAATGCATTCAAACAAAAAGGTAATCCACTTACCCGAATTGTTTAAACTGAATAGACACAAGACAATATAATCTTATTAATGTGAAGACAAAGCATAATTTATGGTTACAAAGGAACAAACATGTATTCTACAAGAGAAAAAGAAGGAAGATGCTTAGGAAATATACAAAAATTGCCTTTATAGTTGAGACATAACTCAAAATGAAAACTATAGCTGAAAAACTTAACCCACCTAGGGTTAGGTTACAAAAATCTGCAAAAGGGAGGAAGATCATGTCAACTAATCTGATCAACACAAGGGATCAGATCATGTGTTGAATGTCATCCCTGAAGGTGTCCTTCATCTCTAGAAAGAGGCAAAAAGGGGTGCTAGAGGAGACATATTTGTACACAAGTGCATCATGGCGGTACGACAGATCCAAAAAGTCTTCAAAATGCATTAAAGAGGCATGGGATGGCATCTGAGATCATCCTCTTCTGGAGTAAATGGCAAAATCTCTCCATGGTTTTATGCAAAAGGGATCAGATATCAGGCATTGACTGAGCAAAAAATGTCCTCGACCATTGGGTCAACAACCACCCACCTATAAAGCTTTAAAATTCTAATGGTTGTCGTATTTTGAATGTCAGTCATCAATCAAGAGATCTCGAGCATAGATGGATGCACAAGATCTCCCCACATAAGTGTCCAAAAGCCCAACTAGAGATTAAGTTACAACTGTCAGATTGTGTCCAAAAGCCCAACTAGAGATTAAGTTACAACTGTCAGATTGGGTTCCAAGTGATCATCAACAGTAAAGAAAGGTCGGGCCCACGACATCCGTCATCATCTATGTTTCTCCATAGACTTTCATTTTTGCTTTGTATTTTGTGGTCGCGGGATAGCAGGGAGCAGCTATCTCCTATTTCTTGTTCTTATCCCGCAATGCCCTCTTGGCACCTTGAAATTGCTTGTGGGATGGTGGGGAGAACCTTTTGTTGTTCATATGGTGGAATTGATTATGTGTTGCATTAATTTTTTGTCATTGATGGTAACACTAGATGTGAAAAACATCCAAGTGCCAAGAAATGCCAAACAAGTCTCCCCCAATGGAAGACAACCAACAATCTCTCATAAAATGATATAGCAATGTAGATCAAATAATTGTTGCAAGGTGTGCGCCCTTGGTCTCCTTGTGTTGTGCAACGCAACTCTCAGGCTTGTGACATGGCTTAACTACCTCCTATGGATTCTAGAAGTCTATTGGTTGTATCAGGCATTAATAGGTCAATCTTTTGGTGCAACAACAACCACACTTGTAACAAGTGGTATCAGAGCTTGGTCATGGGTTCAAACCCCTCGCTTATGCTAGGGGGGATTATTTCAAGGTGTGTGCCCTTGGTCTCCTTGTGTTGTGCAATGCAAAACTCGAGTTTGTGACATGGCTTAACCACCTCCTATGGATTCTATAAGTCTAGTGGTTGTATCAGGCATTAACAGTTTGATCTTTTGGTGCAACGACAACCACACTTGTAACACCTTTACCTTCATATTTTTTACCCCACATGACCCTTAAATTGGTCACTTCTACCCTATAGGATGGTGTGGAGCATCACCCGCACCATGGGTTTCTACCCTGCACAGGCCAATTGCTTCCCCAAAATCCCTTGCAGGATGGACGGGAAGCTTGTCGCTCTCTTGTTTTCCTTTTCCCTACCTTGCAAGCCTTTACTACTTGGTCATCTGCCTATGTGGGATAGCAGGAAGACCATCCACCTTAAATTTTGTTTACCCTGAGGGGCTCCTCCGTTGTCATCCTTTACCATGCATGGTGGTGGGGCCACCTTACATTTTCATTGTGATCAGGTATTTTGGCAAGATACTTTCCACCTCCATTGCCCTTGGAAGCTATGTCAAAAATTCTTGGAGTTCACCAAGACAAGGCCATCAACAAGACCAAAAAATGCACTTTGTCGACCTCCTTTCCCTGGCCGAAAAGACCATTTTGTTGTGACACCGCCGCCTCTTGTTGAAAAAAGAAATTTCACTGTGAGAAGGGACTTTGTCAAATGGGAAAAAATATACCATGTTTCTTGGGAAAGTTAGGCCAAAAAGATGGAAACACCTCCAACTAATGGAATAAAAGGGGAAACCGGCCCACCAACGACAGGGAACCCTCCAACCAATGGAATAAAAGGGGAAACCGGCCCACCAACGATAGGGAACCCTCCAACCAATAGAAATTAAGTGATTTTATCACCGCGACTGATCAACTTACATATAGAACTTGGAGCCCGAATAGAAAAGGTTCCTTTGCGAGATTCTAACAAGGAATGTTCATAACATGGAAGTTATGCAAGTACACATAACATGTAGGTTATGCAAAAAATCCTTTCTCAGATTGGACCTTAAGTTGACATAAGGGTCAACATCAAACTCCACCAAATGTAGGTAATCTTTCCATCAAGATTGTTGATCCATGACATACATCCAAATCATATCCTCTAGCACCTGATTAACTCTCTCATTCTTCCCATCTATCTCTGGATGACAAGTTGAACTAAAGTTCCACTGTGCTCCTAAATCATGCTGAAGAGAGGTCCACAAAGCTGAGGTGAACACTAGATCAAGATCTGATATAATCTGATAAGGAATACTATGCAATCTCACTATATCCTCCATAAAAATTTGATCCCCTGTCGCTATTGTGTATGAAGATCAGATCATAGATAATTGTACCACCTTATTTAACCTATCAATGGTGACCATGATAGCATCGTGATGATGAGAAGACATAGGCAATCTGACAATGAAATCCATCGATATGATATCCCATTTCCAATCTGGAACCAAGTTTGACTACAACAAACCTATGGGATGTTGACGCTCTGCCTTTTCTCATTGACACTCCAAACATTGAGACATGAAATATGCTATATCTCTCCTCATACCTGCCCAATGATACAAATTTTGATAGATCTACATGCATCTTCTTGACACCCAGATGTGCAGAGTAAGGTGCATGATGTACCTCTGCCAAAATCAAAACACGAAGTCCATCCGAAGGTGGAACATAAATACATCCCAAATGTCGAAGAAGACCATCGTACTCTAATGAATAGCCTACAAATCTCCCCTTAATAGCTCTCCTCGAAGCAACCTCTACACTAACCTCCTGGTACCAATCATATGAACGAACCACACTAATAATCTGACTCCTCAAATCTACAATGAGAGACATCACTGAAACCTCATGCCTCATGTGACTCAATGCATCTTCCACCATGTTCTCCTTGCCCCAGATATATTTTACCTCAAAATCATACTCATAAAGATAATCCATCCACCATCATTATCTGCCATTCAAGTTTGACTGAGTGAAGATGTACTACAAACTGCAATGATCACTGTGCAACTCAAACCGATGTCCAAGAAGAAAATGTATCCATCTCACCAAAGCATGCACAACTGCCACTAACTCTAAATTGTGAGTGGGATGGTTCAACTCATGATCTTTGATTTTATACAACTCATAAACTATCACATGACCGTCTTGCATAAGAACTACTCCCAAACCCTCCAAAGAAACATCCATGCACACCATTGAATATCTTGCTAGATTTGGCACTACTAGAATAGGTGCACTAGTCAAACACTCCTTGAAGATCTTAAAACTGCCTCGCACTAATCTAACCAAACAAACTTCTTCCCTTTCCTCTGAAGAGAAGTGATAGGATGATCAATCATAAAAAATCCCTGAACAAAACAATGATAATAACTTACAAGGCTCATAAAACTACAAACCTTGCCCACATTAGTGGGTTCTAGCCAATCCACAATAGCCTAAATCTTAGAGGGAGCCACTACGATACCCTCTCCTAAAATAACATGACCAAGATACTTTACCTCTTGCTAGAAAATATCACACTTAGCCATATTGGCATATTGTTGATTCTCATGAAGACACTGCAAAACCTACCTCATATGCTCCTCATGCTCCTCCATAGTCCTCGAATATTATAATATATCATTAAGGAACACAAGTGCAAACCTATCGAGATAGGTCCTGAATACTCCATTCATCAAACTTGTGAATATTGAAAGCACATTAGTAAGCCCAAAATGTACCATTGTAAACTCATAGTGTCCATATGGAGTACAAAAAGTTGTACGATGGATATCTGCTTCATTAGTATGCAACTGATCATACCTTGACTTAAGATCTATCTTAGAGAAGACCTTAGCATCCTTAATCTGATCAAATAGGTCATCAATCCTCATCAAATGATATCGATTCTTCACCATCACCTTATTCAGCTATCAATAATCTATGCACAAGCAAAAAGATTTGTCCTTCTTCCTAACGAACAACATGAGTGCTCCCCATGGGGAGACACTAGGACAAATGAATCCCTTAACTATAAAATCCTCTAACTTCAACTGCAACTCACTCAATCCTTGAGTAGTCATCCAATAAGGATCCTTATATATAGGCTCTACTCCAGGAATTAAGTCCATTTGAAAATCAATGTCATGTTTAGGTGGCATACCCAAAATCTCTCTAGGAAACACATCTAAAAAATCTTGAAGGATGGGATGGTGATGAAAGAGGCCATCACAACTCTCATTCCCTCTCACTGAAAATAACTGCAACCCTAGCGCACACAATGCTTCAGCTACATAGTGGAAATCATGTTAAGAGAAATAGGTTGTTGCACACCTACTATCTCCACATTCTTACCACTATCATCAAGACACTACACCCTCTTCCATGAAAATCAATCTTATCCCAATGTGCCTCAAGCCAATCCATACCTAACACAACACCATAGGACCCCAATGAAAGAACACAAAGATACACTATGGTGGAACATACTCCCAAATCCAACACAACCATGCACAAGGGAATAAACTACTATATTGGACCTTGTAGCCAACTCAACTTGCCACCTATCATCTTGCTTTGCCACCACAAGCCTGCATTTCTCTACTAAACATGGAGAAATGAAATAATTTGAAGCACCAGAATGAAATAATACTAAGCAATAAACACTACCTATTTCACTTGTGGTCTCAACAACTATGCCCTGATGCTTAGCCTGATGGTTATCATTTGCCGCATATACATGATGAGATCTCCCTGCATCTCCAACTATGGGCTCTAAAGAAATTGGCCTCTAACCAGACATCTACATAGACCTCTAAAGACAATGAGTTGCAATATTCCCCTACTGACCACAAGAGAAAAATCCTCCTCTACTTAACCCTATGCTAATTGGGGGTGCAATTGACTGTTTAACACTACCTCTACTGAGAGAACTATACGTTGGTTGCAAAGGGAAAGGCCACCTATCACATTGTTTGTTGTGATCCCTAATTGACTAAGATGACTGAAATTTAGCACCATGAGCAACATTTTGACTTTGAAAATATTTCCTCCAAAATTGTTGACCACTCTTGGAGGGTGGAGGATAACTCCTAGCATATCCTAACGCCTATGGTTGTGCACCTCTCACAACTAATCCTAAAGCTGGAACACTAACTGTCTACATACTTGGCATACCTCCTAAAGCGAAAGTCAAATTCTCCTCAACCAAGTGTGCCTTATACATAACTACCTCCATGGTCTTGGCTTCAAGACCTGAACACCTCCACTAATATGGTTGTTAAGGCCTCTAAAAAAATGTTTCACCAACATAGCCTCATCATTCCCTATCCTAGTAAATTGCTTAAGATCAAAGAACTTAAAACTCATATTTCTCAACTCTCATATACAACTACCTTAAATCATGAAATTCATCTGCCTTTCTCTACCTCTAATGATCTAACAAGAAGTGAGCACAAAACTGCTCTAGGAACAACTCCCAAGATATTGTCACAATATCCAAATGCAACTTCTTCTCCTCCATGTGCCACCAAGTAGAAGAAAAATCATGAAGATGCATGATAGCGCACCTAGGCTTGGTGTTACTGCTATACGAGTGCATAGAAAAACACCTACCCATATCCAAGAGCCAAGTCTCTACCTCCATACCACTGCTAGAGCCATCAAAAGTGGGAGGTCGAGACCTAAGAAGATATCTCATGTGACCTGCTAAAATTACAATTTATTCTGGAACTACATCAACTCTCCTCTGAGGAAAATGTGAACTCTCTCTCTCTCACCCCTGATACTCAACTCTATCCAAACATCTAGAATGACGAGACTCCTCTAGCTAATTAGCCTCCTGTCCTGGTCCCAATTGACCAAGAAGCTCTTGAAGGATATTAATCAACTACAGAAATGCATCACCACCTTGTTGATCATGTTATTTCTCCTCCTGGCGAGCCTCTTCAGAAACCTCGGGATAAGGATTCCATCGATTACCCATATGACCTCCACATCCACGACCTCTACCTCTATGAGGCATCTTGTCTAACCAAGACACAAATAAACTATAAGATAAAATCTAGGGAAACTAAAGAAAGAAAATAACTAGAAGGGATAACCACATGGCTAACCCAAGCTATAGTGTTGCTACGCAGAATGGGCTCAACATGAAACCATAGTACCCAATTTATGAACACGGGCTTTGATACCAAATGTAATACCCGCCACAATACCATAGAGAAATCAACCAGCTAACTAATAAATAGAGATTTTTTTTTAAAATACTCTAATGCATCACATATGTAACACAAATATACACATAGCATTTATTATAACATCATCTATCATAGGTATAATTGAATCTAACATGATCATGAGAACATAAGTACACAAGTGAAAATAATATCTCATCAACTAATATTCCCTAGGGTATCTCAATGCCATTACTTAATATGAATACGTCAACATCATAGAATGCCATCACTTTCTAACATCTTCATTAACTCTAACATCAATTCTTAACATTTACTCCTTCCTAAATCACAAGGAAACATTCATTTAAATAAGCTATCATGAACCCATTGCATTATAATCTAGTTACCTTCTATTCCCTTTAGATTCATTTTTAAATCACCAATTCCAGTGTTCCTAATTCCTATTCTCTTAACCATTCAAGATACCATATTTCATTACCAAGAACACAACACCAGATGCATAACCATAACCCAGAGATAGCAACATTAAGAGAATATTTTCCACTATGAACAAATACCATAATCATTATCAATGAAGGGTAATCATCTCATTATATGACATATCCTATAAGAGTATCTATTCATCTTCTACAAGATTACAATATCCTTTACATCAAGATAATAATAATAATCACACACTGATATAAATATTAATACCATCCATTAATTTAATTTAATACTTTATAAACTATATGAATCGATTAATTATTAATTTAATAGACACCCGCAACTCCACAAGCCAACCCGGAATGGGTTGAACAACATACCACATGACGCTAAACCATCAACTCAGTCCAAGACACTAATTGATAAGGATATCAACTTAAGTGTAGATTGTGTAGAAGGAACTCATGTCACCTCCGATCAACTTGCCATTCGGATGAAGATAGACTCAGACCTGTGAGACCAGGTGGAGTTGATGTCTAGTACCTACAACCCTGCAACCACCAATGTCCATGAGACAACATATACAATGACATATATCATAAATAATCACACAAGTGAGAGAGAATCACAACATGATATCATGTTCATAACGAGTGGTAAGACATCATCTCTATCATGAATACAATAGTAATGCAATCACAACAGTCATATCATCAACCCATCCAATATAATCATGAAATGGGGTTAGTACTAACAAGATATCATGTCATTATAAGCAATATATTTTATCCATTAATAATGAGTGCATATATATCACCAATTGTAAGTCCATCCATCATATTAATCAAAGATATATCATCATCCACATAATCATGATATATCAAATGTCCATATAAATGTCTAGCATTGTCAATTAGCATCTGAGATATAGATAAAGCCATGATTATCAATCAAAGCATCATCAAAGAGTCTAAATAGGTCTATTGATGCACAACACAAAAGATGAATCAGGGAGGGACACTACACGAGGTCATGAGGTCTGGTCTCCCCCAAGTCACATGGTACTAGAGGGCGTGTCATGCCAACATCACTGGTCACATTAAAAAGTTTTCCTGATGCATTGTAGTTTATAAGGGGGCAATCCAATTCTTGCAGTTTAAAATATATAGATATTTATAAAACAATAGATGAGTATACTTGGTAATACAAGAGCATATCCATACATTTCCTTTATTATTATGAAAATGTATTGGTTGTAGAATTTTCATTTCACTAATTAAGATAATAAAACCACAAATCTTACCTAATTAACCATTACATTAAAAGATGGGGGTAAATTTGTTGCAAATTTCATGTTGATGATTGTGTGGGTTTTCATAGATGTCAACACATGGTTTTGTTGTAGTTGATCCAAAAGATGCGTTCCTAGAATCTTTGGTGATTCGGAAGATGTGCTATGAATGATATTATGTTCATGCATATTGATGGATTTATCTATTGATTAAATATGGTGTTGATCAGTTTTATTCATGAGTACCTTGGTTTCATTCTTATTTCTGTTGTGTTGGGTAGTACTATTTTGGGTCCGAATTAGGTCCAAAATTTGAGGATGAGTATCAACACCTGTGTAGCGTCTAAGTCATGATTTGGGTCTAGAATTTGTAATGGATGTAGCATGTTGATCTGAGCGATGATGTGTGTTGTGGTATGGTCTACTTCTCATTCCTTCCCACCACCAGAATGTTTAGTGTTGACCTATTTTAGAACTCTATACTGGTTGACTTAGAATATTATGCTTCCTGGAGACAGTATATATATGAGGATGATGTGAATAAGGTATTATGACATTTCTGTGGAAGATATGCGAGACTGAAAAAGAAAAATCCAGTTGATGTTGATGTGTGAAGTGTGTATATGGTATTGAGGCATCTGAAACAGACTGGTATTGCATATTGTGTTATAGTGGTGGATTATTTCTTTTCTTTGGCAATGAGCATTTTCTGGGGAGTGAGCCCTCCTGCAATGAGCATTTTGGTAGCGAGCTACCCTTTGTAAAAATCACCTTAACCAATGTTATATATTTAGAACTAGTATTCTCCATGGTTTTTCCTTTTTTGGGTTTTCCATGTCATATCTTGTGTTCTTTGTGTGATGTGTTGTTTGTATATGTTTTCATGTTATATATGATTTAATAAATTATGTTGGTTACTCTATATGTGTGAAAGCATTGAAGAAATTGTTTAAGTTGTCAACTAATTCACCCCCCCTCTTAGTTGCCTGGGTATTCAACAAAATTCAATAGATTTAGCTACAATTCAATTAGGAAAAGGGCTGAAATACTAATTAAATTTACCTATTTGTTGTCTCCCCCTTTTGAGTTAAAATTTGATTTGAATTGTAAATTTTATGGAAAATCAATGGATAAATAAAACAAAATAGTAGTAACAGAGTGTTATAGATGTTAGATAGAGCCATAGACAAAGATCTGAGAAAAAGAATATGATTAGAACCTATTGCTGAAAATTTGGGCTAAATTATCGGGACTAGGGTGGTAGGTCACCCTAGCCCTGTAGATTTCTAATGGGAAAATGGGATTTTTTTTGTATCAAGAAGACACACTAGATCCACTATCGAAAGATCAAGCAAAATTATTGAGATTGGGGTGGTAGGTCACCCTAGTCCTTCACTTTTGGCTCCTTCAAAATCTAAACATGTTTGTCATCATCAATTATGTCGGAAGCTTCGATCACAACTCTTGAATCAATTTCCTACACATAGACACAAAGAAAAGGGGTTGTGGATAGGGGTTTTACTTGGGTCAAACCCCGGTTTAGGAGTTAACCTTGGAATTGAAATGATAATTGTAAATGAAATAGAGTTGAATTGCAACAAGATGCTTTCCTATTGAGAGAAAGGCTAGATCTGCAACTGAGTTCTTGTAACTGAAGTGTATACCTTGATGAATATCGCTTGAATCCTCACACAAGGGTTTTAGGATGTCATGTAGAATGCCTTCATAAAAGTTTGATCATGGATGAAATCTTTGAGTGCTTCAACTTGACTTAACCTCTCCTTCAATGCTTGAGAGATGCTTGATTGCTTTCTCACTTGAACTGAATTTTCTAGAGTGTAATTGAGATCTAGATTGAGGTTCTTAGGTTCCAAATGAGGGGGGTAGGCCTCCTTCTATACCTAATCATTTGTAAATTATTTGAATTTCTAGAGTAGACCGACATAGGACCTAAATTATCACCAACTTGATGTGGTCATTGTGAGGACCGAATTTGGCACCTGATTAGGAGGAATAGAGCGGTTGGCACCATGGTCTTGAGCTAGGGTGCCCTAGTCCTCAGAATCAAGACTTGGATTTGGACAAGAGGTAGAAGGGGAAGTGAAAATGTAGGTTTGTGGAAGGTATTAGTAGAATCAAAGCAGTCATCAAACATTGAAAGACAAAACACCAAGGTGAGGTCTAGGTGAGGATGAAATTGTATGCAAATACAATTTATGACACTACATTTATCCCCCATTTTAGCGAGACTATGAGACTACATCCATACTCATATTAATGTACAAAGTTGTATTGAAAAACTTTCACCAAGATACCAAAGAGACAAGACACGCCAAGCACCTAGAGACTCTAGGATCTTACTTACTCTAATATCAAGATAAAAGGGACAACACATCCAAGGGAAAGAGAACATGACTATACTAACCTAGGAATATTTTCTTACTATGAGTCATGAAAAATAAAATTTTGAAATACCAAAATACAAAGTAAAAGGTTTTACCCCTATGTTAAAGTGATTTTGTACACCTTATCAAAAGCAATATATTTAAGGTAACATACATCCAAAAGACAAGCACATTATCATATTGAGATGCTCCCAAGAAAGGACAAATCAAAGGATAATTGTCACAAAACCTATAGGAAAAAGCACATAAGGGATCCAATAACTCTGGGATCAATAATGCACTTGTGATAAATAATATATATCAAGAATAATTGTATTGAATCGACCTCATCCCCCAAAGGTAGTGGAACTACGAATACAATGGAAGAAGAGCACAAGATATAACAAACAAATGTCTTTTTGAGTCAACATGTAAGAGACCTAAAAATATCTCAACGCTTTGCATCATCCTCAAGTAGAAAATACAAAAACATGTTTATGAACAATAGAACATGTACGATATAACATAGAGATAACATAGAATAATTGAGATACAAATAGAGGAATGTCATAATAGATTCGACCTCTTTATTACCTTGCACCAATGGAGTAACAAGGATCAGCCAAAGAGAAAATAATATAACACAAAAAACATATCAAGTAGCACATCATGAGGGAATCACATTACAAACAAGAAAAGACACAAAAGAGAATCCACAACACGAATGAAGCTAGTCAAGAAAATCATCTGCATCCCAATCTTGCTTAACATCATTTAGGGATGCTAGAAAAGAAGCAAGAGGAGTCACATTGAGCATGATAGATGGAGAGATGGAGCTATTGCAAGTTCCAAACAAGAACCATTCTCTAATGATGAATCACTTTGTCACCAGAAGCTAGGGTTAATGTTTTTGAAAAATGTGAATATAACATGATTAATCTAAACAAGCTCATATATATATCATCAAAATCATTAGGATCAATAGTGTTAGAATGAACTACATTATTATCATAATCCATGTCATCATCTAAATTAATAAAAATAGGATCTCTAACATGAAAAGAAGTTGAACCATCATTTTTCTTGAGAATTTTTAACTTAGGTGATTTGAGTTGAAATTCCTCCCTAGGGTTAGGCAAAGGCTCGAAAAATGGGACCAAGTCAACATTTGGTGTCTTTGAGGAGGAAAGGTTTTGGGAAGAAATATTTTGAGCCTTAGCATGACATCTTTGTCATTGTTCTCTCACACAATGATTCCTTTTAGTTTAAGTCGTTACTTAAGAAAGTTGAGGATCAATTAACATAGGCTTAGTTTCTTTCCTTATAGGGGAATAAATGGAAAAAAACCCAATAGGTTGAGAGATACATGATGCCAAGAACTTTCCTTTATAGGATGTAGGAGGTGGGACTATGGAATAAGGAGGAATAGAAGGAGTAGGAAGAAGACCAGGTCCATTATGAGGAAGAGGAATAAACATGGGTGTAGGGTTTACTCAAGGCCATTACCATCTTATTTCTCTTATTTTGATAATATAGGAAAATAATGTCATTTTGAGGCTTTAAAGGCTCGGGTTGTTTAGGCCAAAAAAAATCAAGAGTAAAATTTTCATACTTTGTTGTGGGCTGGTAAAGGCTATACTTAATCATTATAATAGTGTCATTATGAGGTAATTACAAACATTTATGAATTGTAGAAGGGACAACTTCCATGAAAGAGAGCTAAGGATGTCCCAGCTTCACACGAAATTGATCTCATGTAAGAGTAGTAGAAAAGTTGACATCTAAGAACTTAGTACCAACATCAATAGGAAGAGTAATAAAACCAATCGTAGGACAAGAAAAACCATCATACAACTTAACCATAGCATCAAACTTATCATATGTCACTTAATGCAATTGTTGAGTAAAAGTATGTTCTTCGATAATCATAGTCACTATACATACTAGATCAATGAGAAGTCCTCGTGAGAGTTTATCGTTGATCTTCATAGTAATATATAATGAGCCATCAAATGCAACAATAGTTTCACTAGGATTGAATGTAATGCATAAATCTTTTGTAGGTTTAGGTTTGTCAACGAGGTTCACAACATTACTAGATTCTACACAAAGGTCATTAGGGGAGAAAGAAAGTGGCTCGGTCTCAACAACATTGGTAGAATGAGAAGGCGATGGATTGGTCAATATTTAGAGGTTTTGGTTAGGATTAGCTATGGACTTATTCTCTTTGTCATTCATGCAAGCTATGGATATAACATTGTGTGTAACCTGGAAATATTTCAAGAATGAACCTGCAATATTTTGTTAGTTTCACAATAATACAAACCTAGAGGAAATTCCAAAATTACCAATGAAACATTTAAAAGAGATATACTTCAAATAGAAAACCTCCACTTATTGTCTCATTGTGTCCTATCATCTTTGATCTTGTTGTAGATGTTGCTCTCAGATTGCACTGGTTGTAGCTTCCAAGATGACAAATGATGAATGGACTGATAACTAGATGTTTGATATGCAAGCTAAATGACTGCCCAAAAATACATGAAAATGATTAAACTAAAATGCCAAAGGAACACTATAAATTGCTATAACTCACATGAATGCAAGATAACTCCTAGATGAATTTTAGCTCTAAAATTCTTTGAAAATGTCCTTTTATAGATTTTCATGAGCAAAAACTGCATGTGGCAAAGAAAAATTGTTGAGATTAAATCTTGCAAGATTGATGGCTATGAAGATATCGGTTGGAATGTGAGAGAAAAAGGAGGAAGATGTTCCTCATACACATGCAGGATGGAGGAAAAGGTGGAAGGAGAAGCCAAGTGTCAGAAGGCTCACCTTGACTGGAGTTGAAGACTTGAGAGAATATAGGATGGTTGGAGAAGATTTAGGAATGTTGAGACAAGTGGACTCAACTTCCTTCAAAGATGTAGGGATGTTAGAGAGAATATAGAAGAATTAAAAATGTGTGTATGTACACGTTATTTCATTTAGAAGATGAAAGTTGAAGATAAATATGGCTATTAATAATTGGAAATTAATAATTTGTTTAGCCACAAAATTGTGAGTTGGCAAAATTGAGTGATGTGGAGATGAGGTGAATTGGAAAAGGAAATTAAATAATTGTAAAATTATTTAATTAATGGAGACTGTAGAAGAATTGATAATGGATGATTAAATATTAAATATTTAATAAGATTGCATTAGAAGAATGACTAAATGAATTAAATTAATTAAACTTCTCAATTTAATTATTTAATAGAGGAATTAGCAATTAAAATAAATTAAATAATTAAACTTGTCAATTTACTTATTTAATAGAGAAATTAACATTAAATAAATAATAAATATTTATTTAATTATTCATAGTCAATTTTGAGTGTATACATTTTGCCTCTCTTTGAAATATTGTTGGAACAACATTGTTTCAAAGAAAATCAATTCTCGATATTTTTGCCCCTGTCAATGATAAAATGCCAGTAGTGTGCCCCATCGGAAGATTGATCTTGACATTTTGTAAAATTTTGATTGAGCGATGAATCTCATGATAAAAATGATGAAAAAGGTTTCATTAAAAACCCCCTAGCAATTAAATTTTATTTTTGAAAATAAAAAAATTGCCCCTCAAATTTTAAAAATTAATTACCCCCTTAATAAATCAAAAAGGTAATTATATTAATCTCATTGGGCCCATTTCCACCTCATTTGCAATTTGACTTTTTGAAGAGCGAAAGTAGGAGAGATAGTTGGAGATTTATGTTGAGTTGTCACCATGGTGGTCCCCTACACTAGCCATCGATTCGAGTGAGTGCGGAGATACCAGAGACCGATTGTGTACAGACCCCTGATAGGTATCCTAAATTTGATCTTTGTTTTGAGTTTGTACGATTTTTCCAGATTTTTCGCATGTGAGATTATGTTTTTAAAAAATTTCAATGTTATAACACCTTTTTCATGCATTTGTTTGGGTTTTAAGCGCTTTTACCTATTTTGTTAGAACTTTTTTTTTTTTGCGCTTTCGTCTAAAGTTTTTGTGCATTCATTTTTTTTAGCACATTTGCTCAAGGTTTTCTTGCTTTTGTTGTTTTTGATAGCGCATCCAGATATTATAGCGCATATACTCAATTTTGTCATGCATATGCTAGTTTTAATAGCACATTTACAATATTTTATCATCCATTCACCATATTATGTAGCACATATGTGATATGTGGTGCAAATACCCTATTTTTTTGTGCATATGTTTACTGATTTAGTGCTTTTGCATTTTCTCCTTGTTTGATGAATTGATGATTGTTGATCCTGATTTCGATAAAGATAGATGATTTAAGATTGAATTGATAGATTGATAACCATGATTGATGGTTTTAGATTAGATAGAAGCTCTAAGAGACCAATTTAGTCTCTGGTGAAGAGCTTGATAGGTTAAATAACCAATTTTGATCATGGATTGACATCATGATTCTCTTGATAGATAAGATAGATGAATTGATAAATAATAATTGAGAGACAAATTTGTGTGCTTAAATAGGATAAAATAGATTTTCTCCAGTGTCGTGAGTGGTTTCCTTCTATGCGAATCTTAGTTCCTGAGTTAGATGTGGCTTCTTTGAGACATATCAATGCTTGTGGTTTGAGATAGCTCCTGTATATGCCTGATATCAGGATAAATAGGGAATTGTTGACAACTCTTGCAAAGAGGTGGCATAGAAACCACAACTCCTTCCACCTCCCTACTAGCGAGATCAACATGACCTTGGAGGATGTATATAGGATATTGCGCATTCCGATTGTTGGTGAGCTTGTATAGTATGATCACCATGAGATGGGTGGGACAACAATGTTTAGGACCATTTTTGGTGATGAGACTATCAATGGTCCTAAGATCAAATGGGAGGATATGTTGATGTATAACAACACTCTTCCTTCTATTTTGGTTGAACTAGTTGGAGGATTTATTTGTCCAAACAAGAGATCTTGTGGCTTATCAATTGGATGGGGCCCAATTTTGTTGAGCATGATGCATCATCGGACTAGATATGCATGGGGTGTATGTATGCTAGCTTATTTATACCATTATCTTCACTAGGTTGTATACGATGGTGCATCCAATTTATCATCAAGTGTCACTCTCCTATAGGTATGGTGTTGGGAGCATATTACTATTAGCCGACCAGTTCATGATAGGGTGCGGGGAGATGAACTATCATCCATTTATTTGGGTAAGCTTGAGTATTGGTGATGGGTTTTGGATACCATGGACTTTGTAGTGTGGAGACCATATGTAGATTGCAAGCCATGGATGAATGATAATCAATCATTACCAGTGATCATGCAGACCAGATACTTGATTGGTCGGACCCCTTTTGTGATTGAGAGACAGTTGATTCAGAGAGTTCTTAGGCAGTTCGACAGGCCACAGGGTATGCCACAGGGTGTCGCCTTGTATGCACAAACATACAAGGATAGGCGAGATTGGGGACCTTCTCTCTCCTTTGATGCAACATATGCAGATTTCATTGCCAAACCACTTGTTCCTTATGAGCTAAGACCACATATATTGGATATTGGCACTATTGAGGAGTATGCTAGATACTTGGTTGTTCATCCATTCTCACTCAGGGGATGAGGATGATGATGAGGATGACCCTCGACAGAGGAGGAGGTGATGATGACAAGGTGGTCAAGGAGGGGATGGAGAGGAGGGAGATGATGGCCAAGGTGGGAGGAGAGGTGGTAGGAGAGGCGACAGACCACGTGTTCAGGGTGGACCTTTTGTGCTTAGAGAGCGAGGTCTTCCACCACCTATTAGGGGCAGGGATGCAAGCAGGGGCAGAGGGAAAAGTGGACCATTATTTTCTGGTCCAGGCAGAGGTGGTGGGAGAGATGGAGGCCAAGGGAGTGGCTCATATAGAGGCCGAGGGGGGAGAGAAAGCAGAGGTACACCTCTCAATTTTGGGCAAGTTGGTCCTCATCCAGGTGTGCTAGTAGCTCACGGTAGATTTGATGAGGACTCTGAGGATTCAGAGGATGATGTTCCACTAATCAGGCATCAGCTTACTAGGGTACAACAATTTGATGCCCCAGCAGGTGGACACACAGCAGAGGGACAGGTGGGAGGTGAGGATGAGATGATGTAGTAGGATGTGCCAAAGGCACAAGATGACATAGGTGATTTGAGAGAATAGGTTGCACAACTATAGGAATAGATCCAGGCTCTTACCCTTGAGAGAGACAATGCTAGACATGAGAGGGACACTTCTATTGAGTGATACAGACAAGTAGAGAGCATGATTTAGCATATACAACATGTTGGCTATGGATCCCTCTCTGCAGATATAGTTAGAGAGTTGGTACGCATTGGGAAGGAGGTCTCTCACTGGTGCAGATTATATGAGAGTGTGGTTCCTCCTAGTCAAAGAGTAGGAAGTTATGTGTCTACACAACGACCATCTAGACTGCAGACCAAGAGTGGTGGAGTTATGGGACCACCTCATAGGGACCCTGATCCAAGCATAGGACCATCTAGTGGTGCACAACCCTCTCGATAGAGACATGTTGATTCTAGTGGTAGTGCCACATGATGTATCTTATACTTGATTCTCTTTGATGTTATATCATGGGACTTTATACACTATTGATGTTTTTTTCTCGATATCATTGTATACATGGACATTTATATGTTTTATGATGATATGCAAACATTGATGGACTCTATATGATGTTACTCTATGATTTTTACTTTATTATTCATGCATGATGATGTTGTGATGATTTTATTATGATGATGATTATACATGATCTATATGATGATGATTTATTCTCTACATGCATTGATTATATGGATGATACTTTAATGATATATGCTTTTCATTATGATGTCATGCTTTTATATGTGATGCGTTGATGATTCTATAATGATACTTACAATAAAAAAGATTATAATATTGATGATTCTAATGTGATGTCTTATTGCTATGGTTGTATATGATGATGTAAAATGATATGATGATATGAAATGATGATAGATAAAATGATGTTTATGCAATGCAATACTATTTGTAAATACAAATGTGCCTAATGAATATGATAATGAATCAATGAACTAAATTAAATAAATTAACCTAAATGATTGGATGTAATGAAGCTAATGATTAAACAAAATGAATGCAATGAACCTAAATGATTGATAAAATGAACCTAAATGTATTAAAGTTTTTGTTTGTCCAAGTATACTCAATCATTATTTTGCAATCATTAATCATGAATGATAAGGATGATTATAATGCAAATGATAATGAACACTTAAAAATGAAAAATGTAAATGCAAAGACCTACCTAAATCATATTGTCATCTTTTCTGCATTTTGGAATAGTGCTTCAATTCATCATCGAGATTTTAAAATGTTGTAAGAAAATACAAGCACCTGGGTACAATTACACCATGATGACTTGAGTATCTCTTACATGGATTTTGATTTAGCAAGTTAATAAAATCATCTAGGTATAAGAGACCAAGATGACCTGAGTATTTCTTGCATAACAGTCAAGGATTATCCCCTTCCATATATGACTCGACACGTCCTCAATGATCTTTTGCCGATCATGTCCTTAGACAAGTACATATATTACTAAGAGATAAGCCAAAAACAACATACAAATAAAAAAATAACCATGCCCCGTCATAGTTCCTCTAGTCTCAGACATCTTCAAGTTACATAGGGAACATGATTAATGAAAATCAAGATACAAACATTGAACCATGCATGTCACATGTACATTTTCTTAGTCAAAACAGATATAATCATCTTGATTAATGATTGTTGATATGCATTTCAACTTTCTTGTTGAATCTCCAAAGTTTGAGTTTCATGATTCGATTTTGTCTACATCCTGATTTTGTTTTGCTTTGTTGATTTACCACTTGTCACCTATTTTTCAAAATCCTAATTGTTTTTGGTTTTTTCTAAGTTTTTTTTATGTTTTTTACTTTTCCAAGTTTTCAATGTTGCCCCCAGCTAAGTTCAAGATTTTACCCACAAATAGAAACAAACTTTATTATGGATGTACAACAATGATCAAAACATGGCAAGATAGATACACCTAATTATGTACAAAAGGCTTTATTATGAATGTGTACAGATGTGATGAATGGATGGATGCGAAACAAAAATGCAAACTCATAGATAGAAGAGCTAGCCGACAGATAGCACCTATTTGCCAGGTTTTCACCATCTATTTTTATTGCATTTTTCCCTATATTTGATTTTTGTTTCACTGTTTTTATATTTTGCTCTTTTCTGCTTTTATGGATTTTCTGCTTTTTCACTTTTTTAGATTTTTTGTTACTTCAAACATAGAACTGTTTTAGGTGCATGGTATTGATTGGCTCTTCGAACCATTCAACCTTTGGTGTAGATAACCTATAAGCTCTAGATCCATATGCAGCTACTATGATATAAGAACCCAACTAGTTTGGTTCAAACTTTCCCTTTTTCTCTCTATCTTGTTGGTTGCATGGATTTTCCCTTAGAACAAGATCTCCCAACTGACATACTCTGGGCTTAACTTTGTGATTATAGCTCCTCGCCATCCTTTGTTGATATGCTTTTAAGTGATCTGAAGTATTGTGGCGATGCTCTTGTAGTAATTCCAATTCTCGCAACCTTGATACTCTTCATTCCTCATCTAGAATGAGTCCTTTCAGTGACACACGTAGAGAAGGTATCTCTACTTCAGATGGTAAGATTGCCTCAGATCCAAACACAAGACAATATGGTGTTTCTCTCATTGGTGTATGAATACTAGTGCGATAAGCCCATAAAGAAGAATTCAACTGAACATGCTAGTCCCTACAAGCCTCATTAACTATCTTCTTCAAGATTTTGAGGATTGTTTTATTGGATGCCTCAGCTTGACCATTCCCTTGAGGATAGTATGGTGTTGAGAACCTATGTTGGATTTGGAATCGTTCACATAGTTTTTGCACATCTTGATTTTTAAATGGTCTTCCATTATCAATGATAATAGAGATGGGAATGCCATAGCGACAGATGATATAATTAAGGATAAAAGATGCAATTTTTTTTCCTGTCACTATTGTTAAAGGCACCGCTTCAATCTATTTAGTGAAGTACTCAGTTGCAGTCAAAATAAACTTGTGTCCATTTGAAGATGAAGGATTAATGTTTCCCACCAGGTCCAGGCCCCATTGTGAAAACAGCCATGATCCTGCCAAAGGATGCAATTCTTGTATCGGTCCATGGATAACATTACCATGAATCTAACATTTTTTGCACTTTTTAATGTATTTGAAGGAATCTCTCTCCATAGCGGGCCAATAATACCCCAATGGAATGAGTTTCTTAGCCAACGTAAGACCACTTGAATGTGTGCTACAAATACCTTCATGGACTTCTTTTAGAGTTTTTTCAGATTCTTCACGTTTGAGACACCTTAGGAGAGTGTTATCCAGACCTCGTCTATAAAGGATATCAACAATAATGGTATAACGTGTTGATTGACTAATAAAGTTTCTCTTCTAATTTTTGGATAGGTTTAGAGGAAGGATATTGCTTTTTAAGTACAAATAGGTTTGGCTATATAATGAGGCATCAATTATGAAGATATTGTACAGACAATTTGGACATTATGGGAATCAGGGATGGGATAAAAGATTTATTGCACTAGGAATTCATAACGCTCTTGATTTTCTTGAGTTTGTATAAGAGATGCTATTGTCACCATGGAATCTACTACTTTATTCTCATTCCTTGGAATCTGAACAAATGTGATTTCAGTAAAGTATTTCTTGAACTCTTCAACTAGTTTCTTATAGGGAATCAATTTATCATCCTTGGTCATCATTTATCTGATTGATTATTAGTTGTGAATCTCCATAGACATGTAGCTCTTTGATATTCCATTCAGTATCCATCTTGATCCCAATGATTAGTGCCTCATATTCTACAGTATTGTTTGTACATGGGAAGCACAACCTGTATGACTTAGGAATAGTGTGAACCTAAGGTGTTATGAATAAAATTCATGCACTTGGTCCATGTTGTTTGTAGGAGCCATCAAAGAACAACTCCCAAGCCTTTGTGGTGATAGTGAGAACATTTGCATCAAGGAACTCAATATGTAAGGGTGCATCATCATGTAGGGGCACTTCATCTAGTTGATCTGCAATCACTTGTCCTTTTAAGGCTTTTCGATCAACATACTTAATGTCAAACTCACTTAGCATCATGACCCATTTAGCTAGTCTTCCTATTAATGTTTCCTTGCTAAGTAGATATTTTAGAGGGTCAATCTTTGCAATTAGCTTAACAGAGTGTGTGAGCATATAATGTTGCAACTTTTGGGTTGTGAATACCATTGCCAGGCATGTTTTCTCCACTGTTGTATAGTTTAGCTCATAGCCAACCAAAGTTCTACTGATATAGTATATATATCTTTCTTTTCCTTCATTGTCATGTTGTGCCAGGAGTGCTCCTAATGATACATCTATAGCTAAGATGTAAAAAAATAATGGTTTTCCTTTAATTGGTGATGCTAGCACTGGTGGATTGACCAATTATTCCTTGATTTGCGTGAAGGCTTCCTCACATTTGTCATCCCATATGAATGGAACATTTTTGTGTAACAAATGAGTAAATGGGTGACATCAATCAACTAACTGAGATATAAACCTTCTTATTGATTGCAACCTTCCTTGTAGATAATTCAATTGACTGGTATTCTTTAGAGATTCCATTTCTGTTATAGCTTGTACTTTTGCTAGATCAACTTCTATGCCACGAGCAGATATGATATACCCTAGGAGTTTACCTATTGTAACTCCAAAAGAACACTTTTTTGGGTTCACTCTCAACTTATATTGTTCCAATCCTGTCAAAAATCTTGTCTAAGATCTCCAAATGCTCTTCTCTGTTGTGTGATTTTTCCAGTATATCATCCACATAATCTTCCATGAAGGTGTGCATTACATCATGGAAAATGGTTGTCATAGCTCTCTGATAAGTAGCTCCTACATTTTTGAGCCCAAATGGCATGGCGTTCCAATAAAATGTACCCCAAGGGCACATGAAATTTGTTTTCTCTTGATCCTCAAGGGCTATCTTGGTTTGGTTATACCCCAAGAAGCCATCCATTAAAGAGAACATTTGATGTCTTGTTGTGAGATCTAAAATAATATCAATTCTTGGTAATGGAAAGTCATCCTTTGGGCATGCCGTGTTCAGGTCCCTTAAATATGTGCACACTTTGATACTTTTATCTGGTTTTGATAAAGGCACAATGGTCGACACCAATTCTAGATGTACGACTGGTCGTATGAACCCTACATCCAATAGTTTATTCAAATATGCTTTGACAAGAAGAGGGATATGAGGATGCATCTTTTTGAGTTTTTGTTTAGCTGGTTTAGCTCCTGAAGTGACATTGAGATGATGCATAATGAGATCTATGTCAAGTCCTGGTATATCACTGTATGGCCAAGAAAAGTTGATTTGCCTCTTCTTGAAAAACTTGGTAAAGTCTTGTCTTTCTTGTTATGATAAGGATGATGTAGGATGAAGAATCTTAGGACTCTCTGAATTACCAATATTAACTACCTCTATAGGTTCTATAAAAAGAGTTGATCTCTCTTGAAAATATTCTTGTAGAGTGTCAAATCTTCCATCTTCTGATGCCTCAAGGAGGTTTTCACCATCAGATATGTCCTTTATTTTATCTTTTGATTAATTTAATGTTGCCATAAAATGGTTTTCAACATTATACCTTCTTCTTTGTTTTTTTATTTCACTTTTGTGACTAGAAGATTTGGCACCCTCATGACTACAAGAAAAGTTATTTGATTCACTAGTGGAAGCTCTCTTTGATGTTATAGGTTCAATAGCATTAAGGTATACAGATATGGCATGGGCGTTTAGTCTCAAAGGTTTCAATGGTCATCACATAGTTGTCAAAGTTTTTGAGTATATTAGTCGAGTTAAGTATTTCACTCTCTTCAGGATATGCTCTCTCGATCGCTCTCCAATTAGTTATGGTAAAGTTAGAATTAGTAATTTGTGATTCACCCTCAAGTGGTCTATTTGCTAACATTTATCCCTCAAGCAAATAGATCATATCAACCTGTATATCTTTTGGATAACACACCTTTTCAGAAGTTATCTCAGTATTTGAGTCAATTTCACTACTAGCTTGTAGTCTATATATTTGAGTAGCTTTTGTTGCTTTTCTTGCCATTTCTTTTCTTCTCTCATACTCTACTTCCTCTGGACTGATTATTTCTTTTGTTTGGATTTCCATCAATTCATATTCACTTCTTCCCATATTTGGTACTTGTTGATTAGGAATTGATTCGCATTTTGTTTTTTGATTATTGACTGCTTCTGTTACTTCTTTTTGTTTTCTCTTGTTTTCTTCTTCTTGTTTTCTAGCATGCTCATTCTTTTGTTTGGTGGAAGTTGTTTCCTTCTCTGTAGTAACTTGCTTGTTACCTAAGCTTGTTGTATCTTCATCAGATGGTGAGATTGGATCCCACTCATACTCATTTGAGTCTATTTTAGAATCACTTTCTAGGATTACGCCACTGTATCTGACAGGGATGTTATATGGCGAGAAAAGTTTGATGATAATTGATACAAGTTTTGTCACTTGTTCTAATTCAGGTTTCATACTTTCTTGCACTTTGAATTTGTTTATAAGAAGACTCCTCCCTTTGTATGGCAAGTTCTTCTTGTTATTGTTCATATTCTTCTTCCCTTTGTTTTCTAACTTTTTTTTCAGCTACTTGTTACTGCGTCAATTCTTGTGGTGATTGTTCCCTTTATGTTGTTTTCTTTTTCTATTGATGATATTGATGATCTTGACTTTGTGTAGGTTGAGCCATACCCAATTCCAGATTTGTCATAAGCTTGTTGTGTCTGAGGTTGGATAGGTTATGTGATGCCTTCTTGGTGCTTGCCAATAGGGCCTCTTCCAATATATCTCATTCTTTGCATAATTTTGAACCCATTACCATACTATTATGTGGGAATAGTGAACTCTAAAGTTGTTGCTCTAATATCCTCTTCATCCTTATATACCCAATTAAGAATGTCTTCATCTTCAACTTCTTCTAATAATGTCCCAGCTTTGACAAATGCTTCATCAAATTTCTGAAGATATTTTTGTGGGCTTTGTGAGTATGAACTTGTTGGTTTTCCACACGATTTTGGAGAAACAGTTTAAGTTTGCAAAGAATAATTTCCCATTCCTTCATCATTCAGTTTCATCTTTTTATTAAAACTCTCTAAGATTAACATGAATGATGTCTCTTGAGATGACACAATAGGAGAGAGTGCTTCTCTATTATAAGGTAATGTTGCATCCTGAGCTGGTTTCAAATTGTTGCAATATTGAGTTGAGTATGATGTAATTGCTATCTCTTGTCCATCATAGGGAAATTTTACACATTGATGATAGGTTGATGGAACTTCTTTCATATCATGAATCCATGGTTTGCCTAGAACAATGTTATAGGATAAATCTAAGTCCAAGACTTGACAAACTGTATCCTTTTGAACCGGTCATATTTTGATTGGTAAAACCATGTTTCCTTTGGAAGAACATTATTCTTCATCATAAGCCTTGATTGTTATTCTCTTTCTAGGATCCACTGCATTTTTTGGAAAAACCTAAAGCTTTTACTAAACTCAATGCACAAATATTCAAGTCTTCTCCTCCATCTATGAGAACGCGTTTGACCCGCGTTTTATGAATAAGCACTTCAATGTGGAGCAAACAATTATGAGGATGTTGCAATGATACGTCATCATGTTCTATGAATGATAAGCAATGAGGGGCTATGAGAGGTCCCACCATGTTTTGAAATTGATCAACATCCAAATCTTTAAAGACTATTGTTTCTACTAGAGCCTTTCCCAATATCTCCTTATGCATAGGTGAGATTTTTAGGAGCTCTAGGATTGATATATGTGCGGGTGTTTTCCTCAATTGATCTACTAAGTTATACTTCCTCAAGGTATAGGTTATCTCTTTTGTTATACCTGGAAATGTTACCTTGGCCTTACTCCGAGTAATGGCATGTACCTTTTATGAGGGTATTTTATCCTTAACAAAGATGATGTTAACTAAATTGCCATATGTGTGCACATAATTTACCTTTTCTTTTCCTTTGTCATCTTGTGTATTTGAGGGTCCACCCTTTTCATAGTTAGGGAGTGGAGTTTTGAAGGCTAAATGTGATTCATTTGTTTTGTGGCCATCCACTGTGATAACTTAATTGTCAATTAAATCTTGGATAAGATGGTTTAGCCTTTGACAATCATTAGTTTGATGTCCTTTGTTTCTATGAAAATCACACAAATGGTTGTCATCAGGGATAACTTTAAGAAAGCACCCCCTAGGCAAAACTATAAAACCCTAGCGAATTAGGCGTTATTTTGGGGGGGGGGAATTTTCATATTGATGTCGAAATTTCTTTTCAAAGTAGGGACAAAAATTATTTTATATTGGTGATTTTTTTCTAGGGTACGAAAATTCCATAAAATTCCAGTGAATAATACCTTGTTCTATGGGGAAAATATATATTGTAGGAGGCGAATGTTTTTCATTTAAAGGAACAAATATATAGGTGTATGGGCAAAAAATTTTACTCTGAAGGAAAAATTATTTAAGTGTATTGACGATTTTTATCTACCGTTTGAAAATTATTTAATTTGTTTGGCTAATATTTCGTTATTTATATAAAATTATATATTTTATTGGCAATTTCATGAATTCATTGTTATTAATAGATAAGGCACATCACATCACATCACATTGAGTCTGGAATCTACACGATATATCGATAAGCGTGACCTTTTTGACATGTCACACATACCTAAAATCCATCAATGATTTTAAACCGTTTGATGATCGTAGATCAAGGGTTGAAGTTTTATTTCGGCCTAAATTTCTGAAGAGAACGTAGTTCTCTAGAAAGTGCCCGGAATGGAATTGGATTCAATAGACACGTATCAAATGTCGCAGTCGATAATGTTGGTCATTTAATATATGTCTAGTCACTAACTGCAATTCACTCTATCTCCACAACTTCTAATATGGTATTTGGTACTAGTTTATAGCTATTTCCAATTTCGCACACTAGTGCAATTATGGGAAAGATTTGCAGAGATATACCAAAGATTTTAAAAAAATTAAAGGAATTAATACAGTTAGAGAAGGAATTATTACAACAAGAGCTTCAACTATTTATAGACGATCTCTTCTGCTTTCATCTTCAATTAGCCTTTGGTAGATAAATCATCGGAGCTCACGGTAGTTAAGTTTTGCCTCTGGTTTAGGTCTATAGGCTTAGGCTGTACAATTTGGTATTCTAATTTCTTGAGATGGACACTCCTATCCGCTTGAGAAGAATTTATACGGAGGACCAGAGGGTCTTTTTGGGCTTCGTTAGAGACCCAACCCTCCAATCAATCTGTAAGGAGGTTGGTATGTTCACTAATGAGGTTGTGAGGATGGTGTTGGGAAGAGAGTTTCTGCGTAATGAAAATAAATATCATGTTAACATGGATGTTACATCTTGGTTCTTGGCGTCTCTTCTGGACCTTAGAGGAGACAAGGTGGATATGTTGATGCTTGTAAGAAAGGTGTTTAAAGAAGACTTCCTTGGAGATGACGTTACTATTTTCCTCTTTTCAAAAGTAGGGGTGGGGATCCCTTGGGCAAATGAATTAACCAAGATTCTCCTCCCTGACCAAATAGTGGTCAGGCAACCATTTCTTTTGAACCTGAATGTAGAGCAATTGACACATCATAGGAAATGGGCACAGATTGGTAGGGACTTTCTCCGGAAATGGTTCCTCCTAGATGACTTTCCAGACTATAGTTGGCTTGAAGAATTCTCATAGCTTATAATGTCTGAAGAATTCTACATAGAGGGAGGGCAATATTCTTAGAGTAAACCATGAATGTGTCCACTACATGTGCCCTAGCTCTGACCCCCTAGTAGTTTTGTTTTTTTGGCTATTTCCTCATAACCTCACTCATTTTGGCTTTAAAGTTTTTGAGGGACTCGGACATGTAAAAATTATAAATTTGCAAAACATATATATTAATGATAATTTTGCAAATTCCAGTTCATTTCAGTTTGCCTCTTATGGATATAAAAATGCTCTCTATTTCATTTTATTATTTGTTGCTACCATCATGCCATGGCAGGTTACTTAGCATAATCATTATATTTTGAAATAGCTTAAATAGTTATTAATTTGTGTGGATATAAGATTTAATTTTCACCATAAAAAAATAGCACGTTTATTCTAATTTCTTCTCTAAAGTTAAAGAACAAAATCAGTGTCACTTCTGAGACGACCTTTTCTAAAAGATATTTGAAATGCTTGACAAAGAACTATTTGAAAAAACATAATGTCAGGGATTGGTTGCAAGTGATAGCATCAAATAAGGATAGCAATGTCTATGAGCTATGTTTTTTTTTTGTCTATGAGCTATGTTATTTTAATATTTTATTAAACAATGGAAATAAATTTAATACTGTGATCTTTTTTATGTAATGTTTCTTCCTCTATATTTAATATATATAAAAAATCCAGTTCATTCCATTAACTATTTGTACATTGATTATCATTGATTATAAATATATAAAAAAGATGTTTATCTCGCGAAAAACAAGTGAATTAAAAGTCCAACTTACTCGTAATTTTTTCTGCATAATTTCAATATAAAAAAAAGTCCAACTAACTAGGTAAATGTACATTGAACACCAAAAATCCGTGTCATTGAACACCACCATGAAATAAAGGCTATGGCCCATGGGACGATGAAGCATCAAGTGACGTGGCGTTTGGATGGTAGAAATACTATGTATAATGGGACCCACGAGAACTGACAATGGATATCCAGTAATATTGCCTTATGGTACGCACATCACTGAAAGTGAATGGTTAACATTTAGCCTTTATGCGGCTTTAATGCCGGCTTGTGTGGATGAATTATGTGATTGAACTAGTACATGCGGAGGAATGATGGCAGGTTTGTGATTAATGCCGACGGTCATCGCCGTTGGATGTCAAAAATTAGAATTGAGTGAGAGGTGTTTAAATATTGGGTGGATTGGAAGTCTTGGTATCATACTGTCTCCACTTGCAGCATTGTCTTGGGTTTCTTATGTAGCATGGAAACCAATTTCTCCTCCCAGACTAATAAGAAATTAGTCCCATTTCTTGGACAATTTACGGACAGGAGGTTGAAAGGTTTGTTCTATTTTAAGGATGAGCGGTTGTACGAGAGTGTGAAAATGTTGCTGGGAGATGAAATCATCCATGTAGGTCATCGCTACAAGAAAAACATGGAGACATATTCATTGATTTCTGCTTGGGGTTTCCAATTTGAGGACAAGGTGGATTGTTAGACAACTCAGATAACCAGAGGACAGCTGAGAGGGGGGGTGAATCAGTTGTCAACAGATTACAAAACTTTAAGCATTCAAATAATTATTATCGAAACGCATAAAACCAATACCTGAATGTATAAACCAAATACCAGAATAACTGATATAGCAATTAAGTATAAACATAAATCACACAACAGTTACCATCCATCCAGAACACATGACACCAAGATTTGTATGTGGAAAACCCGGTAAGGGGAAAAAACATGGTGGGAAGCCTACCCATAGTCAGATAATACTTCTGCAGTAAGTATGTGATTACAAAATAAGGGGCCTGCACATGAAGGAAGGCCAATAAACTAGAGCACACTGCTCATCACAAAAGGAGCATCATTGACTACAAAAGAAATCCATACTACAATCTGGAAAGAAGAATGAACTGCAAAGATAGAATCTCCTATGCCTGAGTAAAGTTCCGATTAAGCTCAGTAATAGAGGTCTTAAACCTCTCTTACCAACCCAATTTGATCACCTATGATCAACCAAAACTCTTGCATATGATTACAACATTATTCACACAGGTAATCACATAACCATCCCATAACCATAATCCCATTATCTACAAAGAGATCTTACATCATATTTATACCAACCTGGGACCTAAACAATTAGGTTGGCCACCTAAAAGATAATATAATAAATTCATAACATAAACCTGCAATCCAATGATCAACCAAGTCGGCCTAAGACCGAAACAACATAATCCAATCAATAAATCCATCTGGTAATGCATCAGGATCACCCATCAACATGTTACATAAGTCGATCCATAACCTAGATAGCATTGGACCCAAAATAGGTCGCCATAAACCAAGTCCAACACCACCGATCAACAGGAATATGAACAAGATAACCAACAACATCCCAAAATCCATCTAGAAGTCGCACCAACACCACTTATCACGTGCATCAAAAGATCTTCAACAAAGCTCTGCCAGTAAAACCCTTACTAGTGACCAAAAGGCTTACTAGAACAAATGATAGTATCTGAGTCATCAAATATTGAACCAACTAATCGTGATACGCATTTGAATAGCATGAATGGAAGATCCAAATCAATTCCACAAACCAAAGCATATCAGAGCATACCGGATCAATATCATAATCCAACCACTCTACCGGAACCAACCAGAAACCGATAAACAACCAAAACAATCAGTGTTGCCATCAATGACAAAACATCAATGCAACACATAATCAATTCCTCCAAATTGCCAAAAATCTCCCCCTTTGGCATTGATGGAAACACTAGATGTGAAAAACATCCAAGTACCAAGAAACACCAAACAAGTCTCCCTCTATGGAAGACAACCAACAATCTCCCACAAAATGATATAGTAATGAAGATCTGAACCAAAATCCCCTAATGAATATATCTCTCCCTTATGTTTTTCACAAGAATAAGTCTCTCCCTTTGACATCAATGCCAAAGATCTAACATAAATATCAAAGAAAAATCATGGATCCTTTGATTCTTACAGCTGACTACTCCCCCTGAGTAGTAGCACCACCATATCAATTTGGAATGAGTAACAACTCTGATAATGCATACCTAAATGATGCCAATCATAATCACTCAGGTCTCTACCGGAGGGGCAGAAACCCCCAATTAGTCTCTGAATTACTCAAATGATTCTTTAGGAAAAGGTTTAGTGAAGGTGTCTGCAATATACTCTTTAGTGTTCACATAAACCAGTCTGACTTCATTTGCTTCCACTTTATCCTTCAAAAAGGTATACTTGATAGATATTTGGTTTGTCTTAGAATGAAATACTAGATTCTTTGATATATCAATAGCAATAGAGTTATCATAGTGAATAACTACCAATTCATTACAATCCACCTTTATATCCTTCAACATTTGCTTCATCCATAGAACTTGTGTACAGTTAGTAGCAGCATCAACATACTCAACTTCAATAGTAGATAAAGAGGTACATGACTTCTTTTTGCTGATCCATGAAACAAGTTTCTTTCCAAGAAATAAAGCTCCATCGGATGTTCTCTTCTAGTCATCAACATCTTCAGCCCAATCTACATCTGTATATACACATAATGTAAATTCATCATTTTTAGGATACCACAAACCATATTCAGTTGTTCCCTGCAAATACCTGAAAATCCTTTTCACCACACTCTAATGATTTTCTCTAGGATCACTCTGATATCTTGATACAATACAAATTGCATTCATTATATCTGGTCTAGTCTGAGTCAGATATAACAAACCTCCAATCATATACTTGTACCTTGTATGATTTACCTATGTTGATGCATCTTTCTTTGTCAATTTCTGACTGGTAACCATCGAAGTACCAATCGGTTTAGAATTTTCCATTTTAAATTTCTTCAACAACTCCCTAGCATACTTAGTTTGATAGATGAAAATACCTTTATCAGTCTAAGTAATCTGCAAACCTAAGAAAAATTTCATCTCCCCAATCATAGACATCTCAAATTCATTCTTCGTGTTGTTAGAGAATTCCATACACAACTTATCTTCACCTCCAAAAATGATATCATCAACAAAGAGTTCAATAATCAATATGTCATCATCAGTGATCTTATAATATAAATTACTGTCAACATTCCCTTTAGTGAAATCAAGCTTCAAAATATATTTATCCAGTCTTGCATACCAAGCTCTAGGGCCTTGTTTCAATCCATATAAAGCTTTCTTTAACCTGCAAACCATGTTTTTGTCATCTAAAAGTGAAAATCCATCAGGTTGCTCAATATAAACTTCCTCTTCAAGATCTCCATTTAGAAATGCACACTTAACATCCATCTAATAAACCTTGTAGTTCTTATGTGCAACATAAGCAAGAAATAATCTTGCAGCTTCAATCCTAGCTACCTATGCAAAGGTTTCATCATAATCAATTCCTTCCTTCTGAGAATATCCTTTACAAACCAATCTAGCTTTATTCCTCACAACTTGTCCATCTTCATTCAATTTATCCCTAAAAACCCATTTAGTTGCAATAACATTCTTTTTTTTAGGTTGAGGAACTAAAGTCCATGTGTTATTCTTTTTTATCTGATCTAATTATTCTTCCATAGCTTTCATCCAACATTCATCTTTAAAAGCTTCAATTACTGATGTTGGTTCAACTTGACAAATTAAACATACCTCACCAGCTGTCAACCTTCTTCTTGTCATCACTCCTTTGTTTTTGTCTCCAATGATATGATCTTTTGAATGATTGAACCTTACATACCTAGGAGTCTTCTGATTTTATGTTCCTTTGTCCCGATCTTCAGTTACTGTTGAATTTTTTGATATCGTTGGAGTAACTGGTTCAACATTATGTTTCGGTGTAGGTGCTACCAGTTCAGTTATGATCATTTCCACTGCTAGTCATCTCTCATAAGTTCTTATTTGACTTTTGTTCTGCTCATCCACCTTGACATTTGTGCTCTCCACAATTCTCTGCAATCTTTTGTTATAACATCTATATGCTTTTCTTTCATTAGAATAACCAAGAAATATTCCTTCATCACATCTAGGTACAAAATTTCCAATGGAATCATCTCTTTTGATATAGCATTTACTACCAAAGATTCTGAAATACTTAACTGTCTATGTGTGACCAAACCATAACTCATAAAGTGTCTTACCGACATCTCCTTTGATATGAACTCTATTGAATGTGTATACCATTCTGCTTACAACTTCTCTCTAGTAGACATGAGGCAAATTAGCTTCCATCATCATAGTTCTAGCTGCATCGAAGATAGTTTTGTTCTTCCTTTCCACAACTCCATTTTGTTGAGGTATCTGGGGTGTAGACAACTGTCTCCTTATCCCTTCTCACAATAGTTTTTAAATTCACCGGATGTGAATTCTCCACCTTGGTCTAACCTTAAGCATTTAATCTTCAATCTTGTCTTTGTCTCTACTTTAGCTTTCAATATTTTAAACTTTTCAAATGCTTCAAACTTCTCCCTTAGAAAAGTAACCCACATCATTCTTGAATAGTCATCAATGATTAGCATGGAATATCTATCACCCTGAAAACTTTTGATTCTAGTAGGACCACACAAATCAATATGAATAAGATCAAAAACATCATTATATTTGTCTTGTATACTCTTAATAGAAGTTTTGATTTTCTTTCCCATTTGACATTCCTTACATACCGGATTATAGGGCTTTACATTATTAGGTATATCTCTAACTGCCTTAGTAGAACTGATCTTCACAATACAATCAAAATTCACATGTACAAACCTCTTATGCCATAGCCAACTCTCATCAATTTGTGCAATCAAACATGTCTTCTCACCGGAGTTCAAATGAAAGATGTTACCTTTAGTCTATGCACCAGTTGCAATCTCCAATCTAGATCTATTTATAATCTTGCATTTTTCATTTTTGAATTGTAACTGAAATCCCTTATCCACCAATTGTCCTACACTCAAAAAATTATTCCTTAGACCTTCAACATAATAAACATTATAAGTGTTATGCTTACCATCCAATGATATTGTTCCTCTTCCCTTAATCATGCATCCTTTGTCATCTCCAAATCTAACTAGACCACCATCAAATTCTTGCAAAGATAAGAACTTCCTTCTATCTCTAGTCATATGATGTGAACATCCACTGTCAATTACCCATTCATCCTTGTCTTCAATTTTAGCAGAAAGGGCCTTCTCTTTAAGTACCCGATCATCTTCCTTGATAGCCAAAAATACCCTTTCCTTTCCATTGCCAGATCCACTAGCTGAATCTTGTGTTGGATCATCATCAGAATTAGTCACACCTTCCTCATCAACAAAGTAGCATGATTTGTCTTTGTTCCTCCTATACTTATGTTTGTTCTGATAATCATGATTAGGCCTCAAAGATATTCTAGCTCTTTCTTCAAATCTTGAATTCCTTTCAAGACATCTAGATGCAAAATGACCTATCTTATTACATGCAAAGCATTTAAAAGGTTATTTTCCTTCATACTTACTTCCTGTCGGTCCTTTAGGTACTATTCTAGCAAATAAGGCTTCAATTTTCTCAAACTCTTCATCTTCTTTCTTCATATCCTCTAGTTCCTTCGCATATAAAGCTTTCCAATCACTCTTGTCGGTAGATGATGTAGATGCTTGAAAAGCAGGTTCAGATTTTACAGCTCCGGAAGGTCCGAATTCCTCAAATTCAAAAGCAGATAACTTCCCAACCAAGGTATCCCTATTAACATAGGTGTTTTCCATAGTTATCAACTCATTAATTGCAATAGCCTTCATCTTATAATCCAGTGGAAAATCTCTCAGTACTTTAGAAACTATTTCATCTTCGCTCAGAGATCCACCACAACATTGAAATCCCATAAAAATCTCATTAACTCTCTCCATAAAAGCAATAATCCTTTCATCTTATTCCATCTTTGGGTTCTCATACCTCACCCAATAACCATCAAGTTTAGAAATTTTAACAGTAGGGTCACCTTCATTCAAAGTCTCCAATTTATCCCATATAGCCTTTGCAGTTGATTTATCGGTGTAGCGTCGTAAATTGTACGCACTTGCTAGGGTGGTACAATTTCACACCTAGTTTAGCACCCGCCTTGGCGCATTTTGCATTTTGCATTGCATTTCCCCTTTAGCACTTAATTAATTAAATTAATTAGGTCTAAGGTCCTATTTCATCATCTCCCACATCATAAAGTTGGGCCCTTTCATTAAAGTGTGCCCCTTTCATTTTATTCTTCCAATACATCATTTAATCAAAAACCCTAATTAGGTCCTATTTTGAACTTGGGGCCTTGATTTCGGGGGTCAAAACATCTCGAAAACACCTGTAACTTCGGGATTCTCTCTAAAATCATCATATCCGACGGCCCTGAAAATTTGGTGAAAAGTTGTCGGGACCATGGCGCCCGGCGTGCACATGGTCCCGGACATTTTTCCCGAAATTTTAGGAGCGCGATCCAATCATAAAATAAAGCTTAACCCCAAGAAATTGGCGGGATATTCAATCTCTAGGTCGGCCAAAAGTTGGAATTAAGACCTAGGGTTTCATATATAAGAGCTCTCTTTCTTCATTTGAAAGGATCTGATTTTCGTTTTCAGGAACCTGATATGCAGCGAAAGAGCAGATCTTTGAAGACTTCAAAAACATTCAACATCCATCCATCAAGCATTCATCAATTTCATTCATTTAGGGCTTGGGAGACATTGAAGAACAATAGGAGATTACCGACTGAAGATTGGCTTGTACTCCTCCCTTGAGGGTTGGGTATGATTTCATGTTGTTTTCATGTCTTTGCATAAGCTTCAATATATCCTTTATTCATGCTTTAGATCACTTTGCATCTTGATTTAGAGCATTTACATTATCATTTACAAGCAATTAGGGTTTACTTTCTAGGTTGCTCTAGTTTGCTTTCTTGCATTTAAGGACCTTGCACACACACTAGGTCTGCACACACAATACATTTTACAATACAACTTGGCTATTCATGGAGGTGGAAATCACCGAAGTAGGGGTTTGACTAAGGCAAAACCCTATATAGCCGCCCAAAACACCTTTTCAGATATAAGTGCAAATTTCGGGATTCAGACGACGCCGCAAGTTGCAGATCCGAAAGAAGTAGACGGAGACGGGACCACACACCAAATCTCAAAGCAAAAGACCAGGACAGGGGCGTGGGGCGCCCCTGGTCCTGCCAGGACAGGGGCATTGGGCGCCCTGGTCCCTGGGACAGGGGTGCTGGGCGCCCTAGTCCTTCTGTCAGACAGCAGTTTTCAGCATTTTTGACAGCTTTCCAGGTTACAAAACAGCAGTTTCCGGAGCAATTTCAGGGGCAGAATCAGGACAGTGGCGCCCGCGCCCCCGTCCCGAACATTTTCACTTAGATTTTAACTCCGAGTACGCATTTGGATTCTTATCTTGTCCTTGTGTTTACAGCTTTCCATTGTTTAAGTTCAATTCTGCAATCTTGTTATTAGTTCGTACTTGCACTTTGGGGTTAGGAATTGAACTTGCATCATTTTATCTTTCAATTGCAACAAAGGAATAGAAATCCTAATAGGTAGCCCGTGGCTCTCTCTTCCACAAAAAGAAGTAGCCAATTGTGTGATACCTCTAGGCTCTTTCGTATTCCACAAGTGTGTGTGGTTGAAGGTGAGATTAGGGCATGTTTGCTTAGTGTCACTTTTTCCCCTACACATTTTGGTGAACCCGACGTGAAGCTATCATTGCTTCCTCTTGCATTGCATTTGTTAGATCTAGATCTAGATTTAGTGTGTTTTCATTTCATTTTCATTAAAAAGAAAAAAAAAAAAAAGAAAAAAAGTGTGTTTCTTTGCATTGTGTGTTTAAAATTTTATGCAATTTCAAAATGTCAGATTTTTATTTGCAAGATGTTCATATTTGTGATGATTATGAGTTAGATGAAGCTTTAGATGAATTTTTGAAACCTAAATATACCAAACCTTCATTTTACCAAAAACTCATAAACATTGTTACTATGCCATTTCGTTGTGATGAGAAAGATAAGTCGAATGATTCCTCTCAAGGGTACATTCCTATCAGCTCTTCCACTAAATCTAGTAACATGGTTGTTTTCAATGATCCCCTCTATGAAGAGATGTCTCCTTTTTCAAAAGATAAACCTTTTTATAGATATGATCATGCTTTGTTGAATGATGCCCTTGATGCCTTTGTGTCCCCTAAAAAACACTCCCTTCATGAGGATCCTTTTGTGCAAGAAGATGACATTATCCCTACATTTCCTAGTGATGGCCTTTCCTTTTCCAACAAAATTCCCACTAGAGATGATGAATTAATGGTAAATGCTTACCCTTCTCCTAAAGTTGGTCTTACTCATGAGCATCCCTTAGACAAAGAAGATGAAATAATAAGCAATTTCCTTAATTCTCTCTCCCCTATTGAACATATTTTGAGGAAAGAGGATGAGTTTAACACATCTATTGATGCTCTCCCTCCTAAGGATGCAGAATTAATAAACAATGTTATCTCCTCTCCTGAAATTGACAACACTTCAAACATTCCTTTCAACAACCTCACTATTTGGGATGAACCATTAGAAGAAGGTATAGATTATTCTCTACCCCTAGCCAAAGGGGATGAAATCAAGATTGGAAACTCCCTTGATAGTTTCTCTCCTTCCTTGAATCTCAATTATTCTCCCTCTAAAAATAAAGCATCTCCCTCTCCTCAACTTGGTTCTACTCATAAGGAAACCCTAGTTCAAAGCAAGATGGTTAACATTTCTTTCAAAGATCTCCCTCTCAAAAGTGAGACTTTAGAGAGTAATGTTGATCCTTCTCCTAGAGAGTTTATTCCCCATGTAGATCCTTTGATGATAGAGGATGATATGACCTTTCCTAGTATTACTTTTCCTACTAGAACATCAATGCTTACCCCTTGTCTCTCTCCTAAAATTGATTTAATCCGTGATGAGATTTTAGTGCAAGAGAAGACTATCAACAATTCTTCCAACACTTTTGTTCATTCCTCTAAACCATCCTCAATTAATTTGGTACATGTGAATGAAACACCCAACAAACCTCTCTTCACTATCCAAGGTGCTTGTCCTTCTCAAAATTCTCAACCTTTAAATAAGCCTATCTTAGTGGTTCAAGGTGGTTATGCTAATGATTCTTTTTGCACTCCTAAGAAACCTATTATTACTGTGCAAGGAGGTTATTCTACTAAGAGCCCTTATGAGTATGCTAAGCAACTGACTAGAGAGAGTTATCATGTGGTTGCCCATACTTATAATACTAGAAGCAATAGGCAACCTAATCCTCCTCTAGTTATCCCAACTTCACTTCCTCCTTCCCAACCTATTCTTCCCCAAGCTCCACGTATTTCACAAGTTCTTGGTAAGGAATATGATCTCATAGAACAACTTAAAGCTACCCCTGCTAAGATATCCCTTTGGGATTTGATCCAAACTTCTTCTGCTCATCATGGAATGTTACAAGATGCCTTAAAAGATTTGAATTTTCCTCCACCTAATACATCTAGTAATATAGTGTCTTTGGTTAACTCTATGATGAATCCTAAAGCTCAAATTGTGTTTACTCAAGATGAGTTGCCTACTAGTGAAATTCAACATCAATATGATCCCTTGATGATTGTGGTTATCATAAATGACACTGCTATAAGACGAACACTGGTAGATAATGGCTCTGGCCTTAATGTGTGTAGCATTAATCTATTGCATAAGATGAATGTGGATACATCCCTTATTGAGCCTGACTCTCGTCCCATTCGAGGCTTTGATAATGTGGCTAAGTCTTCATTAGGTATTATCACCTTACCCATCACAGTGGGACCCGTTACTTTGCCTACTCCTATCCATGTTATGTCAGGAAATCTAACATACAACTTGTTATTAGGGAGACCTTGGATTCACGGTATGCAAGTTGTCCCCTCTACATTGCATAGACAAGTTAAATTCATTTATAACAATAAGACATATACCTTGATAGGTGATACTAATTTTCAAGCTTGTTTGCAAACATCTAAGCCTTCCTCTTCTAGTAATGACTCTTTGAACAAGATACCTATGGATGAATCCTTACCCTCTGATAATCAAAATTCTTTGGATGAGTCTGAAGCTCCTGAAGAAGATCCTTCTCGACTTGAATATACGCATAAAAAGGCTTTTGATCCTGAGAAGGTTCTCGCAGATGACAATTGGGGATCTCTTGACTTTAATCCCACCTTTGTAGGTGAGTATAGGGTTCCTCCTAGAGAGTTTAAAGTTAAAAAGAAGGAAGAAACTAAAAATCAATCAATCTTACCTGAACCTATGAGCAATAATTTTGTGGCCGCTTCTCAAACTTCTTCTCCTCACACCTCTAATTATGAAGAGTTTGATTCTTTGTCTTATGAAAAACCACCTTCTCTTCCTGAAATGGCTGATCATTATGGTCGTGGTTTTCGCATTTTTGCTAAGCATGGGTATCATGGAAATGGTTGTGGCACTCATGAACAAGGGATAAAAGTTCCTCTAGAGACTAATTTTCACAATTATGCCTTTGGACTCGGCTATAATCCCTGCAAACGTACCAAAGCATCTAAAGGACCATCTCTCAATGTGAATGCTATATTTAGTAGTGATGATGATCTCACTTCAACTAAATCATCTTCTACTTCTATCAACTCTCATTCCCCTCATAAGGAAATCTTGGCAATGAACAAATCTCTTTATGAATCCCCTCAAATTTCTAAATCCACTTATGAATCTTTATCTCCTATTCATCATAAAGTCCTTTCCTCTAGGGATAAGGCTCTAATAAATTACACTCATCCCTCTTCTAAGATTTCATGTGACTTTTCTTCTTCAATCTTTATCATTTTATACATGTTCTTGATCTCACTTATAGTTGAGCATTTAACATGTCATATTCAAATACCTCATTTAGTCTATCATGTCTTTAAATAACATTAATGGCTATTATGTTGCTCATCATTATGTGACATTGGTAGCTCATTTACTGGGGGCTCATTGTCATTCATGATGGTACAATTTCAAGTGCAATCATATTTTTTGAAGCAACATAATAGCCTAATTTTCTTGTTCCTATGGGGACAAGAATGATTTCATACATCTCTTCTTTTGCTTATGTCCAAATCTCTCCCTAGAAGATTGTGTAAGTCCTTCTCATTGTCCTTATCCTTGGGAGGCAATGATCTTTCCTTATTTTTATCTAAGGATCCACTTTTTCCTATTTTGTGGATGGTGTGGACTTTATTACTTGATGTTATGCCTTGTACGCATTTGTTGTTGTTTGTTCAAGGGTTCTCTCTTACAAGAGGTGTAAGTCCTTGACTACAACCTCTTTTGCACTTGGTAAAATACATCCATAATGAATTCACTCTCCTAATTGGGTTAAAAAGAGCGTCATCCTTCATTAAGAAATCACTTTCACCTCGCAAAAGAAGGAAGTATTGCATTCTTATTCTCTTCCTTGTCTTATTCTAGAAGATGTTATATTTGTCTAAGACAATTCCTCTCGGGGATAGGTGTCTTTTGTACAAAGATTTCTTCTCCTCTAAGGATCTCCTTTACACATACTACAAGATGTCCCTTTTCAACTATCTTATCCTTGCTTAAAGAGTAAAAAACTCTCTTGCTCGGATCTATGACATTGTTGCATTTTTGGGGTATCTTCTTTTGTGATGAAGGTAGGTATCCTTGTTCTACTTTGCTTATGACATAAACATTACACTTTTTGAGCAATGGGTCATTCTCGGAACCAGAGCATAGACTCTTAGAGCGAGATGTCTCCATTTTTCTTTTATGCAAGGTGATTATTCTCGGAACCAAAGCACAGACTCTTAGAGCGAGATGTCACGCTTTTGTACTATACATATACAGGTTGTAGCATACTCGAGCATAGACTCCTATGAGGTGCTTCTAACCTCCCTTACACACACATGCACGAGGTTGAGTGGAACTAGCAGCATAAGGCTAGACTTTCTCACTCTCCTCCCTTACATGGATCACATAGACAGACTCTAGGGGCTAGTTTTCCATGTCCTTTTTCCCATGGATCACCAAGACAAGATCTAGGGGCGAGAAGTCCATGTTTTTCTCTCTCACTATTCTTCTCATGGATCACCAATGTGTGTATTCATGCTTTTTTCCTTTCTTTTCTTCTCTTTGCATTTTGTTTCCATTTACATCCTTCATCTTGTGTTAGAGAACTCTCAAATCCTCACACTCTTTGTTGTGTTGGAATTGAGATTTAGTCCTCTTTCTTACCAAATGATTCTCCATTAGTTTTTGATCTCATATCAAATCTTCTTGTGAGCATTTGTCATCAATATTCTTTAATAATTCAAAGTGGTAAACATGATACCCTGTTTCAACTCACTAAAATTAGCAAGCCGAAATAGGGGGGGGCATATAGCTACCCTCGAATTTTCATCACCTTCCTTAGTAAGCATTAGGTGATTTTGTGATCTAACGTGTGTTTTGTAGGGTGCGGTTCCTAACTGTGTACTGCAGATACCGCTGGGGGCTTCATTCGACAGACTTATGGATATATCCTTTTTCAAATAATGTTTACTTTTCTGTACTTTAGCTTGCATATGCACGTAGTGTTCATATGACCGCTAAAGTGGGGGCTAAATGTAGCATCATAAATTGTACGCACTTGCTAGGGTGGTACAATTTCACACCTAGTTTAGCACCCGCCTTGGCGCATTTTGCATTTTGCATTGCATTTCCCCTTTAGCACTTAATTAATTAAATTAATTAGGTCTAAGGTCCTATTTCATCATCTCCCACATCATAAAGTTGGGCCCTTTCATTAAAGTGTGCCCCTTTCATTTTATTCTTCCAATACATCATTTAATCAAAAACCCTAATTAGGTCCTATTTTGAACTTGGGGGCTTGATTTCGGGGGTCAAAACATCTCGAAATCACCTGTAACTTCGGGATTCTCTCTAAAATCATCATATCCGACAGCCCTGAAAATTTGGTGAAAAGTTGTCAGGACCATGGCGCCCGGCGTGCACATGGTCCTGGACATTTTTCTCGAAATTTTAGGAGCGCGATCCAATCATAAAATAAAGCTTAACCCCAAGAAATTGGCGGGATATTCAATCTCTAGGTCGGCCAAAAGTTGGAATTAAGACCTAGGGTTTCATATATAAGAGCTCTCTTTCTTCATTTGAAAGGATCCGATTTTCGTTTTCAGGAACCTGATATGCAGCGAAAGAGCAGATCTTTGAAGACTTCAAAAACATTCAACATCCATCCATCAAGCATTCATCAATTTCATTCATTTAGGGCTTGGGAGACATTGAAGAACAATAGGAGATTACCGACTGAAGATTGGCTTGTACTCCTCCCTTGAGGGTTGGGTATGATTTCATGTTGTTTTCATGTCTTTGCATAAGCTTCAATATATCCTTTATTCATGCTTTAGATCACTTTGCATCTTGATTTAGAGCATTTACATTATCATTTACAAGCAATTAGGGTTTACTTTCTAGGTTGCTCTAGTTTGCTTTCTTGCATTTAAGGACCTTGCACACACACTAGGTCTGCACACACAATACATTTTACAATACAACTTGGCTATTCGTGGAGGTGGAAATCACCGAAGTGGGGGTTTGACTAAGGCAAAACCCTATATAGCCGCCCAAAACACCTTTTCAGATATAAGTGCAGATTTCGGGATTCAGACGACGCCGCAAGTTGCAGATCCGAAAGAAGCAGACGGAGACGGGACCACACACCAAATCTCAGAGCAAAAGACCAGGACAGGGGTGTGGGGTGCCCTGTTCCTGCTAGGACAGGGGCGCTGGGCGCCCTGGTCCTTCTGTCAGACAGCAGTTTTCAACATTTTTGACAGCTTTCCAGGTTGCAAAACAGCAGTTTTCGGAGCAATTTCAGGGGCAGAATTAGGACAGTGGCACCCACGCCCCCGTCCCGAACATTTTCACTCAGATTTTAACTCCGGGTATGCATTTGCATTCTTTTCTTGTCCTTGTGTTTACAGCTTTCCATTGTTTAAGTTCAATTCTGCAATCTTGTTATTAGTTCGTACTTGCACTTTGGGGTTAGGAATTGAACTTGCATCATTTTATCTTTCAATTGCAACAAAGGAATAGAAATCCTAATAGGTAGCCCGTGGCTCTCTCTTCCACAAAAAGAGGTAGCCAATTTTGTGATACCTCTAGGCTCTTTCGTATTCCACAAGTGTGTGTGGTTGAAGGTGAGATTAGGGCATGTTTGCTTAGTGTCACTTTTTCCCCTACACAATCGGTTAATCCCATAATTTGCTGATCAGAAAGTGCACACAAAAGGGCTTCTCTAGTTCTACAATCATTCTCAAGCTCCTTATCCAAGCCTACTGGAGGAGGATTTCTAGATGCTAGATTAAAAAGGGGTAACACCTTTCTCGGTGATCTCCCAAATTTCCTTTCCAAGACATCTCAAATGAGTCTCCATCTGAATCTTCCATACTCTGTAATCTGTTCCATCAAGCCTAGGAATTTCTCTCTGAAAAATAGCTGCAGATGTATTTGATGAACTTGAACTATTAGATGCCATAGGATCTTCCTCAAGAAGTTAATCTTTTATAGAGAGGACCAAGCTCTGATACCAATTGTTAGATAGCTTAGATAACCAAAGGGAAACTAAGACGGGGGGGGGTGAATCAGTTGTCAACAGATTACAAAACCTTATGCATTCAAATCCTAATTACCAAAACACATAAACCCAATACCAGAATAAGTGATATAGCAATTAAGCATAAACATAAATCACACAATAGTTACCATCCATCCAGAACACATGAAACCAATATTTGTATGTGGAAAACCGTTAAGGGGAAAAACCATGGTGGAAAGTCTACCAATAGTCAGATAATACTTATGCAGTAAGTATGTGATTACAAAATGAGGGGCCTACACATGCAGGAAGACCAATAGCCTAGAGTATAGTGCTAATCAAAAAAGGAGCCTCACTGACTACAAAATAAATCTAGACTACAATCTGGAAAGAATAATGAACTACAAAGATAGCATCTCCTATGCTTGAGTATAGTTCCAGTTAAGCTCAGTATCAAAGCTATTAAACCACTCTTACCAACCCAATTCGATCACCTATTATCAACCAAAACTCCTTCATATGATTATAGTATTATTCACATAGGTAATTGCATAACCATCCCATAACCATATTCCCATTATCTACAAAGAGATCTTACATCATATTTATACCAACCCGAGACCTAAACAATTAGGTCGGCCACCTAAAAGATAATACAATAAATTTATAACATAAGCCCCTAATCCAATGATCAACCAAGTTGGCCTAAGACTGAAACAGCATAATCCAATCAATAATTCCATCTGGTAATGCATCGGGATCACCCATCAACACGTTACATAAGTCGGTCCATAACCTAGATAGCACCGGACCCAAAATAGGTTGCCATAAACAAAATCCAACACCACCGATCAACAGGAACATGAAAAAGATAACCAACAACATCGCGAAAGCCATCTAGAAGCCTCACAAACACCACTTATCATGTGCATCAAAAGATCTTCAATAAATCCCTGTCGATAAAACCTTACCGGTGACCAAAAGGCTTACTAGAACAAATGATAGTATCTGAGTCATGAAATCTCGAACCAACTTATTGTGATATGCATCTGAATAGCATGAATGATAGATCTAAATCAATTCCACAAACCAAAGCATACTGGATCATACCGAATCAATATCATACTCCAACCACTCTACCGGAACCAATCTGAAATCAGTAAACAACCAAAACAATCGGTGTTGCAATCAATGACAAAACATCAATGCAACACATAATCAATTCCTCCAAATTGCCAATAGTGGACAAGCTCAAAAATTCCCTAAGAGTTATAATTGATGGGCACTACCTGTTAAATCTAGATAGTGTGTGTTCTCGTATGGTTCCTGTAATGCCCTGCCAAAAACCCTAAAGGAAAAACATCACAATCTATGCAACTAAGGGTGAAATAAATTTTTTTTTTAAAAGAACAAGTGCTTGAATTAAACCATAGCACAATTAATAACACAATGGAAGTCTAACTCCAGAATTTCCTAAGGGTTACCAATGAATATTACTTCGTAAATTATATTAACACCACGGGAAAACCTACTGTTCAGCTTTATAGGAAAATTAAACGTTTTAAGATAAAATTTCCACAATGAAGGAATTCAAAGTACTCCAAAATAAGCATTTAATATATACAGAAGACTTATGTAACTGAAATAGCATACATTACAATGTTTCTTTGCTTTACAATATTCGAAAATACATGTTTTCAAAAAAATTACATCATGAGTTAAAATGTTACAAAATGAAAGTTACATAAAGTTTCAATTCAAGACCTCGAGTTTCCAACTGAACAATGGTTATGAACAAGAGCTAGTACATGAACCACGAACCAAGGACATTAGTGAAGTCCTTCCTTGCCTGAAGATACATTCCAGTACATCCGATGGGAAGTGACACTACCACCCGACCATGTGATTACGAAAAGGAACCACCCCACCATGCTAGAGATAGTAGATAACCCTCAAGCAAGCAAAATAAGACAAGAACGAAAGGACTACAAGACTCCACACACAATCATGTGACTCAACTCATAAAACACTAGTGACTCTAAGGAAAAAGTGTCATCGCATGTCTTACGGTGGATACCATGGTATAGCCTCCATAGGTCCCGGCCCCCTTCCTGGGTTATCCTGGTAACTTCTCCCGAACCTCTGATTCCAACTAAGTTTCAAGCGGACCCTACCAATCCTTTCATGAAGACAAGGTGGTAAGTTTGCCATTCCAGGCCTTCTCGCTACATTATGAACCTTGTACTAGCACTCACCTATGTGTGAGGCACATTATTTTATTTAACATTTATTATACCCTCCCCTAATCATTTATTAGGTTATCACTTTCTTAACCAACTTCCGACGGGTTATCCTGTCACCACTTTGGGCACGGCCCCCGCTCAAAAGCCACTCTCTCTCTTAGGACACTACAGGATAGTTATCTCTATGAAACTCTATGGCGACACAATCAGCCATACCTAATCCTAACATACAACAGGTGAAAGATACATAATTACTAACCTAAGGTTGACCATTTGGACCAACTCACAATGGCTCATTTCCTTAAGGTTATATAGAGCAGACAGAAACCCTAGATTTAACAGAGCAGAAACCCTAAATTTAATAGAATAAAAAAAATGTCAAAGGTCTGGATTTCTGATTGTCTAGATAGACAAGAGCATAATCTCCTACTTTCACACTTTCTTGCGGTCAGATGGATTATATTTAAACAGAGCAGATAACAAGAAATGAAAAAAAAAGAAATGCAGACTAGAGTTAGTGCCTAAAAATTTCAGACAAATTAACAGAGCAGACAGTAGCACTAAACAGATAGAAAAGTGTCAAAGGTCCAGATTTCTGATTGTCTAAATAGACAAGAGCATACTCTCCTATTTTCACACTTTCCTACGGTCAGAGCATACAATCGCGCTAAACAGAATAGAAAAGTGAAAGGTCTAGATTTCTGATTGTCTATATAGACAAGAGCATACTCTCCTACTTTCACATAGATTATAATTAAACAGAGCAGATAACAGAGCAAATAATAGATCAGATAATAGGAATTCAAATTCCCACAAAAACGCTCGCGCTAATCGCAGAGCTATCGTGCTGAAACTGAAACTGAAATAGAAAAGAACAGAAACAATAACAAAACAGAAACAGAAAAGAAGCTATTGCGTAGAAATACAGAGCCGCTATTCTGGAACCTGCAAAAAAAGATTTTTTTTTTTCTACAGTCGCGCTATTCTAGAACCTACGTCTCACAACTCACAAAAACCTAAAAAAAAACATTAGTTCTTAGGGACGTGGGTCCCATCGGGTGTGCCAAAATGAAGAGGTGAAAACAGATTTGAAGGTCAAATGATCAAAACATAACGAAATAAACATGCAGAATGCTAAAATATCATTAAAAGACCATTTCACCTTGCTATTTTACCTTCTCCTTCGGATTGAGCTTGATGAAGTGAAGGCGCCCCTTGATAATGCTCCACTTGATGTGCTCCTTTGATTGTTGGATGTGGATGGCTCTCCAATGTTGTGCACAAATGAAATGGATTTGAAAAATGATAAGGATAAGATGATCAAGTTGCCAAGATGATTTCCTGGGCTCAAAAGGGCAGCATAAACTTACTGGATTTCAAGATGTTTTGAATGAAAGGATGGAGCCCTATTTTATAGGAAGAGGAGAGGAAAACGGATGGCTAGGATGAATTCGAGATTGTGAGCTCACACAAGGTCCAAGAGAGGGTGTGGAGACCAAGAAATATGCTTTAAAGGCATTTTGTATCTCCACACAC